>NW_007730330.1:10203-55350 GCF_000696425.1 Galeopterus variegatus | reverse complement strand
AAAAAAAAAAAAAAAAAAAAAAAAAAAAAAAAAAAAAAATTCAGTCCTGGAGGTTAATATGTCATTTTGGTAAAAAAAAAAAAATAAAATAAATAATAATAATAATAATAATAATAATAATAATAATAAAATAATAAAGACTGTTCTTATTAATCATTAGTGAATATATGTCACTACAAGCTTCATCAGGAAAGTGAAGGATTGTTCACAAAAGGATGAGCTTAGTTTACGTAGCATGGATAAATGTACCCGATTAGAGGATACTTAGCCAGATTTCGGCAGACATTCTGCATAACAAATTGTAAGTTTTTGAAAGTATATGTTGTTCTCTAAGGTTTATTATTTTTAAAAATAATTATTCTTTAGTGTTCCTATAGAATTCCTCTCATTTCTTCCTTTTCTAGAAGTAAGTTTTTTAAGAGCCTGATTTAAAGGACACTCTGCCAGGACCCATGGGGATCAGTGAAGCACAGGTTCTAACTACCACAGGCTTGCAGTTTAGCAGTGGAGCTAAGACATCCAGACATACAATTGTACATAGAAATAGAACTTAATGTGATGCTGATGATGATGATAATCAGTCATCATTAATGCTGCCTACTATGTCTTAGGCATCATACTTTGCATATATTACCTTATTCATCCTCGCTGGTCAGAAAGCCAAGCATTCTTACCCCAGATCCTGCCTTGCTGCTAATCAGCTCTATCTTCACCTTGCAATATAATATATGTCAGGCACTGTGACTTTGGGTTAAAATCCAACTCCACCAGGAGAAGGCAAGCTTTGGGTGCCTTTGTTTCCGTGCTTATAAAATGGGACATGATACTAGTATGTACCTTACATGTCTGCTGTGAAGGTTAAATGAAACCATGCAGGTAAAGTGTGGCAAATACTGCCTGACACAAGTAAATAATAAATGATATTTCTGTTTTTCATGTGTCTTTCTGGGCATATTGTGGGAGTTCTCAAGCTACAGGTAGCATTTTTGGCTAAGGTTATCTTTACATAACCTAAAAGTGAGTTTTGAGTTGTGGTTTAATGGTTGGGTAGAATTTAACAGTGGTGGAGGAAGGGTTGTGTGTGACCATTCATTTACCACCTGTGTTAGAATAATTCCAAGAGCAGGGCACTGTCTATGGGCCTCTCTGTGCAGAAGAAAAGTAAATGTTGCAAATATTCTGTTAAAGAGACTTAAATGGATTCTTTCAGTATATAATAATTTGAATATAGGATAAAGTTAATCTTTCTGATTACAAAAAATTGCATGTCATCTTCCATCACACCAATATGGAGTTATTACTCTTTTATTTATTTTTATACAGCAAGAATAAGCTGATGTAATTTTTCTCTGTCCTTCCTTTCATGCTGTTGACTGCATGCAGTCAAGATGATAATTAGAACCATGTAATTTAAATGCCAAGTTTGCCCTGAAATAGATTACCAGTAATTTTGCAAAATTACTACTGGGCATGGAGGACACAAAAAGTATATTCAAATAATCTGTGTTTTGCTTAAAGTGATTTAAATGGAGCACTCAGGCATTTTCAGCCCCCATGCCCTGAAGATTGCATTAGAGTGTGCAGGAAGGTAACGATGGCTGGAAGTCCACTGATGGGGGCACAGCCCGACTCTGATGATACCATCTGAAGGACTACTGGGACCCCTCATTTTTATTTTTTGCATTTTTTCAAAACCAGCCAGGACACTTGTCAGGCGCAGCTTTATTAAAATGTAACCATGGTAGAGTTATGTAAATGACAATGAACATCATTATGATAAAAGAGTAACTACATCAATCTATGAATGATCTTCTGTTTTCCTCTAGGTAGCTGATAATAAAAATAAATTCATGGAAAAGACCAGGCCGAGCAGGAAGGAGAATATACCGGGGAACTATATGGCTGATGTCACAGGTCAATGTTGAGTCCAATAGTGGAAAACTTTTCCATATTGGCAGAACCATGCAGAAAGGAGGCATCAAGAAATGGGTTTGAGGAGGCTTCTGCTCTTGACCATGATGACTCAGGAATTGGATGATGTCAGATTTAATATTCTGGGACTAAATGGACCTAGAAGTAACTCTGTGTGTCTGTGGCAGGGGCAGAGGTGGGGGCCCAAGCATTCAGGAGAAGAAAGAACCAGACTAAATTATTTCTAATATCCCTTATAACTCTCTTCAGCTATAATTTTTAAAGTTAATGCTCTTTACTCACATGAATTGACATGTACAGTCAGAAAGGAGGCTTTTAAACGACACATGTGCAAGGGCATGCTTCCTGATGCCTGCTATTCACACCCTCTCCCTGATGGTAATGGAGTCTCTGGATGATCTCAGGAGTTCAGACCCTTGATCAGCTTCAGAATACCTTTCATGGTCAGCATGGAAGCCTTTCCCTGGCCCCACCCTTCCCCAGGGCACATTGAGATTTCTATGATTCCCAGGATCCATATAGTTGGTAGATTATACACAGATATATTTTCCTCCTTTCTCTCTTTTATGCCTTTACAGCTTGAATATCCTCAACAAGAAAACTGCTGAAGAAGTCCATCAAATATGTCTAATTAATTGACAACTCTTGATTGATCATTTACGAATTGCAAAGGTCGCCTTGTCAAGTAGTTGATTCACAGCATCATTTGAGTCAGTCAACCACTGATGGTGAGGCTGAGTGAATTGATAGTGATTAATGCCCTTTTGTGTACCTCCTCAGTGATGCTGAAGCCCCATATGCACAAATCATCACAGACTAACTCTACTACCGAGATGCCATGGGAAGCCCCAGGTGTAGCAGAGTCCAATGCAATGAACCTCACGTTAGTACTGATCACATATTAGAAGGCCCATAATTTCCAATGCATATTTGGCAATCTATATTTTCTCTTATCTTCTCTGGGCCCATGCATACTACAGCAAGAAAGTGTCAAGTGCACATTTGCACTGTCCCCTTTTGCATTATAGTTGTGACAGTAATGATGCATTTTAACTTTTGCACATATTGTGACCATATTAACCAACATAGAATGTGGTTCCATCTTTAATTTAGAAATGCTTTTTGACATGCACATCTGCCACCAACTCAAATAAGATTGAAGAGAAATGTTTGGGTCAGTGGTGCATGAAATCTAATTGAATGGCTCAGAACCCCGACATTTACATCTGCTCTGTTTTGCAAAGACCAGACAGATGGAAAACAAGGACAGGGTCTGAAATGTTCTGTCTCTGAAGTGCCCAAGCAAATGTGAGCCCTGAATTAAGGAGGATTGCCTCACATCTCATACTTGCTTCCAAGGCTGAAATGTCATATTTTACAAAAATGATTTTTAAACATTGGTCTTTCTACATTTCTATGAAGAGCATATTAGTTAGACTCTCACATAAACCGACTTGGTACTAGAAAAGCTATTTGTATGTTTAATTGAATTCTGGAAAATAGAGGCATTTCTCTCTGTTACAAATATTTATTGGTGATTCGTAATGGATTTTTTTTTTAACTAAAAGCACTGTGAGAAATAGAGAAGTGCCTGGGCTAGGTCCAAATACTACACAGGCATCTGTTCCACTGCTTACTAGCTATGAGAGAGGAACTTAGCCTTGAGAGACACGTTCTTCCTATCCTTAAGTGGGTATATTAACACTTTTAAAATGAAGTTGCTGGAGGATTGGGGGAGGCCAGGATCGTGAAGCTACCTGCACACTCTCTAGTGGATAACAGGTACTCAAGCGTGCATCAGCTTCACTGCAGGTCCATCCACAGTGGGAAAGATCTTAAGGGCCTTTAAGCTCACTGGTTTAGCCATTCCTTTGTATGTATTCAGGCTCAAATGATGCATTATTAAATGTGCATATTACATGTATTCCACTTTCTTGAAACTAATGAGGGATTAACATTACTGAGTTACTAAGCTGGGTCTAATGTTTTACATATTTATTAAATATTCTATTACAAATATTACTCATTAAAATAAAAAAGCATCAACCTGGTACATTATGGTTATTGTAAAATTAAACTTATATTAAATACTATATGTGTGTACATATATTTAACAGTAGAAATTATGTCAAATACAGACTTATAATTTCCTGGAATAGAAAGTTGTTAAAAACCCTAGATTTTAATAAATTGATTCAGTACATTTTTAGTCGATAAATATTTTATTCTGTAATTTGTAGTAGTTGCATAAGGTTGAGTATGAGGTTACCATGATTTCAGAGGTAAAAAGATATTTCACTGTGATGTAATTGCTCATGATTAAAGATAGGAATCACCAGGTTTTCCCACCAAGGAAAAATGAGAATAGTTAAGGGGAGAAAAAGGAAGGGAGGGAAAACTTGGTAATAATTAGGATGAAATAAAGCAAAAGAGAGTTTCCACTTTAAATATAAATCTTTGAAACTTGAAACATGAGCTGCATAACAATTCAAGAAAATAGACAATTAAATATTTTTGTTTTTAATAAAATGTATAAATTTGATTATTTTCAAAGTCAGACTAAGTAAAGAAATAATATACATATTAAGTGTTGGAAGGCATTTATGGACATTGTCTCATTTAAATTTTACAATAATGCTGTTAGTCACATATGCGGATCTTCCTTTCATATGACAAAATTAAAATTCAGAGGGGTTAGTGCTGAAGTAAGAACTAAATGCCAGGTCTTTCTGTTTCAAAGCCCACGATATTTAACATGCTTTCTAAGGGAGTCATGCTAGAAGCACTCAGACGAGGCCAAGGAGGAGTTTGAAAGTTTTGATGTGGCTGCAGGAAGCATTCTGGGGTCCCCTCCCTATTGCACTTTTCTCTGGATGAAGGATCATACGTAAATATGGTGAGAGAAAGAGCAATAATCCATCCCAGAAGTATAGGAAGAGTTGTCTGGGCTGGAGCAGAGGTCTCTATCCTGTGCACACGTCAAAGAGGTATCCCAAAACACAGAGATTATACATTTAAAAATAAATTGCATAATGATTTCCAAAGTCCACTGCCTACTTTAGAAAGAAAACATTTTTCATTGCACACTTCTGCCTCCTTCATGTCCTTCCTGCTTTGCAAGAGGTGCTGGGCTTTTCTGCCTCACAAGAACTATGATCCGGTTGAGAACTCTAGGAAGGCTGGGCCTGTTTCTATCTTGCTGATCCTGTAACTATCCCTGAAGTCTAATATAATGCCTGACACACGGAAGATGCTAAAGTGTGGGAGGAATGAATGAATGAGAAGGAACTAAATTATTGAAAATCCTGGGGACAAGGCAGAGAACAAATCTGGCTGAAAGTCCACACTGGAGGAAAGACAGATGGACTAAATAGATTTGGGAGGGGTGGTTTAGGCAGACCCCCAAAGGCAACAGTGCACAGAAGCACAGACCTTTTATGAAATGATGGAGAAGCAGCCATGGGCTGAGGGACCAGTTCAGACAGGAAGCATGGCTATTAACACCTAAGCTCCAGAATGCTTCAAACCCACTCCCAAAATTTAAAAGGAAGAACCCCTAGAGTATCAACTTTTCATGTCTTTCTTTACTCGGAGGGCAACGAGAAACAATGACTAGATTGCAGCTGGCATTGTCATCGTGATTAGTGGCACCCTGGGTGAATTGATGCTTTTAGTGAAATGAAATTGGGAGTACCAAAGATTAAAGAGAGCCCTGGCAGAGATCATAGGATAGAAAAATAACAATTGCATCATTTCTCATTTTATGTTTAAAACATCAATAGAAAAGAAGGTGTGGTACGGTGATAATGGAATAAACACTATATCTTTTCTCAAAATTCAAACGACCCCACCCCCACCCCCCCGCTAGGGTCATGTTGTTGTGATTTTCAGAGGGATACAATTTCTTGCCTTAAGAAAGAATCTACTTCAAAGCCTAAAGAGAAAGTACCATGGCTATACAAAAATGGTACTGCCTTTGTGACAAAAAGCATAGCTAACTTTTCAGGTCTTTTCTAGCTTCTTAAATGTAAAATTATATTTTAGTAAAGGGAAAAACCAGCGACAACATATAGTTCTACCTTACAAATGAGGCTCTGCAAAGATGTTAATCGTGTTCAGCTGTTTCTCAGCCATGGCTATTTTTTGGCCATCTGCTGACCCAGATGTGAAAAAGAACTGGAAAATTCTATGTTCCCTCTCACATCCTGTAATGACACGTGGCTTGAGGTGTGAAAACTGGAACCTGGCAAACCATGGTTATTACTAGGGTTCTGTTTGACCTGACTTGGCTCAGATTCTGAGAAAACAAGACAGACATATGGACACCCTGAGAGTTAACACTCTTGAGTCAGTCTTTGGCTGGCGCAGCTATGAAAAATGTAGACGCTGGTTTTAGACGTGCCAGAGCTTGCAACCTTACTGTCCTGCTCAGTAGCTGTATGACCTTGGGAATTAAGTAGGCTTCAGTTCAGTCGTCTCTGAAAGGAGGTTAGTAAGGGTAGCTTCATCTTAGGTGTTCCACAAAGAGTAAATGAGAATTTTATTACCTCACTCCAGACTAAACTATTTCAAATTAATCAGATCAATTTTATTTTATAGTCAGTGAGAAATTGTTAATGGCTTTTTAGTGGGATCTCTGTCTTTTAGAAGAATAGCCATCCCAGTGTGATTCTGGATGATACTAACAGCCAGCAAATACTATTTATTCTGCTTCAGCCACTCTGCAGTTTCACATGCAGCTGCCCATTTAATCATCACATCTCCATAAAATAGTGATTATCTTCAGTTTAAAGTGGAAAGACGAAAAAAAAAAAAAAGACCAAAAACAAAACAAAAAATAAATAAAGTGGAAAAACCGAGGTTCAGAGAAATTGTGCCAGATCACAGAGTTGGTCAGTTGTGAGAGCTAGAATTCTCCTCCCATCTGTTTGTCTCCAAGGCCTCCATACTGGGTTTTGTTGGGGGGGAAAATGAGACCGGCCCACCAACCCATTTGACACCATCATCCTCAATGTAAACCAACCCAGTCCAGCAGGTCTGACTTTATCCTGGTCAGTAAGTCTTTTAACTAGAGCAATGGGGAAACCTTGAAAAGGCAATTTTTTAAGTTCCAAAACCCTTCAAGATTCCCACTCTACTAATTTACACATGGAATAACAAAAATGAAGTGGGATTGTCACCTTAGCACTGGGGCAGTAGTTTTCAGTGACCCTGGAAAATTTAACAAGTTCAAGTGCTCTAAAATAAAATTAAGGGTCTTCACCTCACTGAGATGTTAGGAATATTAAATAATAATGTATATGTAATGTCCTTGATATTGCCAATTACAATAAGCACACAGGGATTATTATTAACCTGCAGACAACGGAACCAAAGGCCCATATTCTTATAAGGGTGTGGGAAATAGATGACTTGGTGGTCGTATTAGTTTGCTACAGCTGCCATAACAAACTACCAAAGATTGGGTGGGTTAAAAAACAGAAATTTCTTTCCTCACAGTCCTGAAGGCTAGGAGTCCAAGATCGGGGCATTGGCAGGGTTGGTTTCCTCTGAGGCCTCTTCCCTGGCTGACAGATGGCTTTCTTCTCCTGGTGACCTCACACGGTCTTTCCTCTATGAGTGTCTGTGTCTTCATCTCCTCTTCTGATAAGGACACCAGTCATTTTGGATTAAGGCCCATCCTCATGACCTTATTTTAACTTAGTTACCTCTTTAAAAATCCTGTCTCATACAAAGCTGGGACTGTAAATTAGGACTTCAACCTATGAAATTTGGGGGTACAAAATTCAGCCCATAACACTGATCACTCAGGGAAGAGCCAGTGAACACAGAGAGACCAGTTGGGAAGCTCTTGAGCATCAGAAAGTCTGATAGATTGAAAAATTTCACATTTTTCTCTGGTATTTTTGTTTTTAAAGGTTTGGGGGGAGTTGCACTTTACCATGAACAAATACCAATCCCTGTTACCAAGGGATTGACCAAGTTTTCTTGGTGCCTAGGAAAATGAAGATCAGACAAAGCTTGTTGCACAACATATGTTTTAAAGTCTTAGTTCTTTGTGAAACATCTCACCTCTGCTGTCCTGCTCATCCTGGTATCATGGGCTCCACCTACCCTGCCCTCTTTTAAGGGCACTGAGGAGCTTGTGAGCCTCTGCCCCTTACAATTCACATAATGATGCAGGGTTTCAAAATTTCTGGAGCAGACTTTTTTCTCTTTATTTCTTTCCCTACATTTTCTTTTTTCTAAATATTAAGCCCCCATTTTTTCTACCTTATATTACTTCCTAAATATTGGAGCCATAATAGGATCTACATGGAAAGAATAGCAATAATGCTTTGACTCAGCAAGCTAGATTAAAGCAAAAGAGTCTAATAGTTTAATGCCCCAAACTTCACTTATTCTTTAATTTGCACTAGGAATTTTTAAACATTTTTTTTTGCTGATTAAAAATAATTATGCTTTTATCATGGTAGAAAGTTAGAAAATATAGCATAAATTTAGAAATCACACTAAAGTACAGCTAACTAAACTATAAAAATCATTCCTGCTCTCTCCATCCAAAGAGAAACACTTAAAATGGTGCACTGTTCCAGACTTCAAACATGTGCATGAAAATTGTTACACAATTCCAGGGCACAGAATCGGCATTAGGTCATTTAATACCATGCTTTTTATACTCAATAGCATTTTATCATTATATAATTATTACACTAAAGTCCTCTGAAAATGGGAGTTCAATAAATAACACTTCATAATATAAATAGGGCTGACCTTATTTAACAATTTCTGTAAAGTATGGCATTGGAAATGTTTATATCATTATAAAATTTTCTGTCCTACCGTGGATGGCACATACATTCCTTTTCGTCATTTTTCTGTGACGTTTGGTGATATCACATATATTCAAGCTCAGGATGTATATATCGTTATGCTTAATGAAATCGCACCATATTTTATTTTTAAAAAGTTTAATTGGTTTAACTCAGGGCAAACAGTGTGAGACAGTTTTAAGATTATGTAGGTACATCTCCTCCTAACTGAATTAATGGGATTGTCTGTCATTCGCCCAGCAGTGCTGTTACTTCATTCAACTTTGGGTTGTCATCCTTTGACTATTTCCTAATGACTATTGAATCAACTTCCTGCATAAAGACCCTCTTCCCTCTCCTGTCCCCTTGTCCCCTTGCCTCATCACTCTCCCCACCCCACCCCCGGCAGCTCCTACACACACACACACACACACACACACACACACACACTCAGTCCAGTTAGGCTGATTGTCGTTTGTGCACTTTCTGGCACCACAGCTCTGCCTGGCTGGCTGGAGATGAGGAAGACAAAAAGAAAAGCTCCCTGCCAAAGTCAAAGACAAATGTCACTCTTGTAATAAAACTCAATTACAGTCAAATTAATCACAGTAATGCTGTGGCCTGTTAGAGAAAATGGAGCAATTTGGAGGAAATCTGTCTAACACACTGGGCAAGCTGTATACCCACAGAAGTCCCAGCCACCCTGGTGTGCAGGGGACATGAATCACAGGTGGACTTCTGGGCCAGGACACGGGTTCTCACTGGAGTCATGAGAAACTCTCTTCTCTCCCCCACTGATATCTTATTTCAGTTGATTATTTTATTAGAAGCAGTGAATAATCTGAATTAAGCAAATGCTCATTGCATATTAGATACTTTTTCCTCATGTAGACAGATGCTCCTTAGCTTCCTGCATTAACGAATCCCCAAAAAACAACTGAAGACCTGGGGAAACATTTGTGTGGCGCACAGGCCATAATAGTGATTTCCACGCCAATCAGCCTGCGGCTTACACTAGGGCCCCATACCTATGAGACTGCCCCACTGCCTTGACTTGGCTACACACCAAGCAGTACAAGGTGCTTAGCCTCTCCCCTCCTCCTGCACTTGCTGGTTTCAGGTTTATTTGGCCTCCATGCTGCCTCCTTTCCCCAAACTTTAACTTGCTGCCTGTACGTGTGAGTGTGTGCTGTGTGTGTTTGTGTGTGCATGTGTGTAGAGGGTCTTACTCCAAACTTGCAAAGGCAAAGCTTCTGCCCATTACTATATGGACAGAGATTCTCAACCAGTTCACTCAGGAAAAAAAACAGAGTCTTTCCCATCCCCCAATAAACATGCACAGAAATATTTCACATACACTCTTACAATGCAAAAAAATAATTTAGCCTCTCCAGGTTTATTCTTTTTCATATACAAAGTGAAAATAATTCATACCCCATAAAATTCTGGCAGAGCTTAAGAAAGATAATCTGCATGTGTGCCTAGTAGAGGGTTTGGGCCAAAGATGGTACGCAATGAAAATCAGTGTCCTTCCCTGTCCAGTGCCTGAAAGGTATTGATGGAAATACATACAGGTAGTAGGAGGAAACAGAAAGGAGTAGGAAATGGTTCAAGAAAGTTGCATTCTATTAATGTCAGACATCATACACTGTGATATAGTTTTTAATGAATACATTATGACAATAGGAAATGCTGTATGGAAAAGAAAAACCTTGCTAGTAGAATGGTAGAATGACTTATTAGGGAGAGCTTCATGCAAAAAATGATGTTTTGTGATGATACCTGGGATAATTTTGGCACATGGAGGTGAAGGATAAGGACATTCAATGTGAGGTTTGATTTCAGATAAATTCCCTTGAATGTGAAAAACTGGGATTAAGAGGGCTGGGAAAAGGGCTCACTCCATTACTTCTAGCCACAAGCAGCATTTAGTGTGGCTATGTTGTGAATAAATGGGTTTAATGTAAATTGGGAAAAGAGAAAAAAAAAACACTGCACACAAGTGGACAATGTGAAAAAACACTTCTTTTTGGATGAGTGGAATATTGATGCCTGTTTCTCAGCATTTATATCCAAAGTCTTACCTCCTTCAGCATGGGAAAAAAAATAGTGCATCAAATTAAATCCAAGTGATAGAACATAACATAAATCAATATCCTGGATAGCAAAAGAACATTGTTTTAATTCCGAGTACAAATAAATTTCAAGTTACTATGGCAATAGTTTTCTGGCAAATTATAATGGATTTTAAGAACATGTTGAAGGACATTGCCTTGGAGAAGTTCTTCAGTATGTGCTTGCACATGGCACTCATATCTGTGTGTGTGCTTGTGTGTGTGCAGCATATGTTTAAAAGCAACTATTGTTGAGCCTAAGTACACTAGTATTTAAAAACAATATCTAAAGTCCATGCTTGGTATTCTTACTAGCCTTTCATTTATGCGAAACAATCACATAAACAGTTTGTTGCAAGGAAAAGCTCAGGTAATCCACATCAACAGACTCTTTGCTTGTCTGTTTGAATGGTGCATTGTGCCTGTCTCTCTTTTCCTTTCTTGTCTACCTCTCCAAAGATAATATGGCAAGATTTTACCACATCCCTCCAGATTTTTGCTATCTTTCTTCAGTTGTGACAATAAGATGAATCTTAAAAGCTGTAATTTATTAAGAAGGCTTAGAAGTAAAGGATATTTCCTGGCATTAAAAACACAACTTCTAATGGCATCTAGTAAGGCCTTATAACATCGTATTTCTTACTAAAATAATTAAAAGATATGCCTAGGATAGATTTGTAGTAAGTCACATGGTTATTTTTAAATGTTGCTCTTGGAAAGGTTAAGATAACACTATAAGAAAGTGTTTTTTATAGAAATACGTTTACCTAAAAGTATAAAGTTAAAAGGGCAATATTAAAAATTTCTTATCCAATAGTCTATAGTCTACATATGAAGCAATAAAGAAAAAGAATACACTATTAACAATGAAGAAATAGAGATAAAGATACAATAATGAAATTAAATTGAGTATATATTAATAAAAGGAGTCTTTACATCTACTGTGGAACATTCTAGATGTGTTTATGGCTCTGCAGCCAGCTATTTTAAAAATCTCTATTCTTGTAATAAGATAATATATTAGTGAATTTTCCAGAATGCATTTCTAAATTTGCAAACAATATCTAGACTGACTGAAACAGCTCTGCAAGCTAGAGTAATGAATAATAAATTAATCAATTAGGACTTTTATGAGATAGGTAACTAACAAGCACTTTAAGAAGGTACTAGACTATTTAACATCATCGGCAAATCAATGACATCTGGACTCACAGATTTCTAAATCTAGTTTAACTAGAACAGGTGTACAGAATAATAATGGAACCCTAAGAAGGGATACCACCTGCTTATCAATAAGCATAAGAGAAAAACTGTAGGGCAGTTGTTTTCAAAGGATGGCCCCTGGATAAGAAACATTAAGATCACATGAGACTTAGAAAAATAAATTCTTGAGAGGCACCCATAGTAACTGGCAGAAACCCTGGCAATGGGATTTAATATGTTTTGTATGTGAACCTTATAGGAGATTTGGATGAAATTAAATTTTGAGAATCACACTTTATAGAAAATGGAATAAAAGGAGGGGGGAAAATGGGTGTTTGTATAGTAGCAGGGTAGAACAACAGTTAAAACTGAGTTCTGAATATAAATTGTATTAAAATCTTGCTTCTTTCACTTGCAAACTTCTGAATTTCATCCGAGTTACTTATCTTTCCCTAATTTCAGTTCCTTGCCTATTAAAAAATCATAATAAAGCATTAAATGGCACATATTAGTGCTCAGTAAGTACTGATTATTAATGATTGTTCTAATACACAAAATTAGAGATAATAAATACTTCCTAAATTCAAGTTTTTGAAATAAATTAATATTTTTCAATTTGTAAAAATTAATTCTGGGCTAGTAGCGCAAAGCTCTAGTATTTATAATTCTCAACCTGCAATATGTGAAATAAACAAGTATCAAATGAACAGATGGTAAACATGCCAAACTCATTGGAAAATGCTGCCCTACACACCTGCACTGGAATACAAATTTTCAAACGTGGCTCCTATACTACATGAGTGTTCCACCAAGTGGCCCCAGGTGGTCTATTTATAAAATTAAATAATGGTGCCCCTTCTACAATTATTTAATGATTACCTTAATGTTCAAATATAAATAAAGATCTGAGCCTTTGACAAATATTTTATATGCATATACATTATATAAAGAACTACATGCTTAAATAATAAAAATGTTTTGTATAATATATGTATTCCCATTCCATAAAATGATTAACTTAATCAATACTTCTGAATATTTCTCAACATGCATCTTTATTTTCAATCTCTCAAAGACTGTGACGTTGTATGCTTAGAGAGTATTCACTTAGAATTGGATGCAAGAATTTTGTTTGTAATCTACTGAGCAGCAACTATGTTAACATATTTATTAAATCCTACTTCTCAAACTATTGAACTAAAACTCTGTGATCTAAACAGCTATAGAGAAATTTTAAGGAACTAGAACCACACTGACTTTACAAAACAAATTTATTCTATATTCTAAGAGATATTAGTAACACTTTATGCTTCACAGCCACACAACATTTCTGGCAGCATTCAGAGATGCTAAGTAGTACCTTTGGAGACAGAAACATACTTTAGAACATTAATGCATATTTTCAATGTCAAATTCTCCAACCAAGAAATATAGACTTATCTGCGCTGCATACACATTTCAAATGTACCTTAGAAAAATATGATGGTGTAAAACTCTTTTAGTACATCTAAGAGTAAAGGAACTAAGTTCTAAAGGAACTTGGGAAACTCCAATACTTCATAAATAAAAACAGTACATCTCACTGAATGTCAAATATTTTCCAAAAGAAAAAAAAGACATGCATTTTAAACTGAGAATTTCCAGAATCTGTGGCATTTTTCATCATGGACAATTAATGCCATTGTTGGGAAAATATAGGAAAAATGGTCAGGGCCCCTCAGATGTTCAGAACCTTGCCGAGCATTTGATGTAAACAGGCATACGAGCTCAGGTGTCCCTTGGTTATTGTATAGTGTAATTACACATGTGCATCCAGGTGTCCTGGGTTATGGACTTAAGGATGAGTGGCCCTGATCCACAGTGCCTCCCATCCCCGGGATGCAACCCCCCACGGGAGGGGGCATGGGGAGGCCACTACTGCTGCTGGAGGCTGCTGCTGCTAGTGCCCCCGGGACCCTTTGCAAGGCCACTGCCACTGCCGGATCTGTAAGCTACTAGACCTGTATGCTGCTGCCACTGAGGAAGCTGAGGACTGAGCTCATGTCTTCTGCCAACAGCCCCTGGAACCTTTCCCAATTACCTAGCATGGACCTGCGTGTGAGGAGTCTGGTGATCCAGCCTGGCATGTGAGGGGTCTGGTGACCCAGTCTGTACAGTGGGTTTGGAGGATCTGAGCCCTAGCTCTGACAATATAAATGGAAACTTAGTATAACTAAAATAATAACTAAAATAATGAAACATTTTGGCTTTAGTTATATTTGCCTTACTTTACAGCCATATTTTTTTGACTAGTTTGATAATATTTATATATTACTAGAAAGCCACATAATATAGTGTTATTTGGGGATTCAAAATGAGAAGGAAATTTACTTTTAATTTTATATCATATTTATTTTTACTGTATCTATCTATGCATTTTTTAACGATAGTCCTACACTATCTTTAAATAAAAAAAGAAAAGAGAAGAAAGGAAGACAATGTTAAGAAGGACAAATCGTTTCTTAAAAAGATACAAAATATCAGGCCAGCCCGAGGCTCACCTGGGAGAGCGTGGTGCTGACAAGAGTCAAGGTCCCCTTACTGGTCATCTTTAAAAAAAAAAAAAAAAAAGGACACAAAGTATCTTTAAAAACCATCATCCAGTATTACAATCAAGGTTTACAATTTTTTAAAAATTATTTTGGTGATAACATAGTAAAATAGTCATTTTATATAAAATTGATGGGAATTTAAAGTAGAACTTTCTTTCTGGGTAAGAACTTGACTATATATTTATAATTATTAAAATATTTTTATTTTGGTACTTGGTTCTTTTACCCAAAAATATATGTTCAAAAAAATTGAGTTGTAAACAGATAAATATTATTAATTATTTCAAAAATATAGATTTGGTTGAAATATTTGTCATTCCTCATAATGGAATACAACACAGTCATTAAAACCTATGCATTAGTTTACACCAGAGCAAATCTTCTCCATTTTTCTCTCGCCAAAGTGTATATCTGAGTGAAATTCAGATCAAAGTCATGCGTAGCTCCCAGAATAAGAACAAGGTCCTTTCTTTCCCTCTTGGGAAAGTAAAAAGAATATAACTTAGGATGATTTTGTATGACCAACCTGGAACTTTCTGGAATTTTTAAGATTGATAAGTTTTTCTGAATTTCTGTGCTTTAAGCATCAATAGTATGAAATTATATGGTATTCCTCACTTCTAACCAAGATTACCCTAATGTGCTTGGCACTAAGCCAAGTGAGGATTTTATTTCAAAACATGCAAAGATGTCACCCCCATTGTGTCACGAGAAAGTCAATTACAAGGCAGTTTATACAGTACAGCTTTTATTGCATTTTTAAAGAAATTACAGTAGCCCCATCTTATCCGAGGGGGTACTTCCCAAGACCCCCAGTGGATGCTTGAAACCTCTGATGGCACCGCCAGAACCAACTGCCATCAATTGGAACACGTTTCTGTTCGTTTTCCACTCACAAATTTGATGCCTTTTCCACCTTCGCTAAGTACTTATCACCCAGTGTGGCTGTAACGTTTGCAGTTGGAGGTGCAAATGCAAAACTAGCATGAGCTTCTTTTTTCTTCTTCATGATTTCATAGATAGAAAATTCATTCTTAGCATAGATTTTAGCAACCTCAACATACAATTTCTTTTCTTTCCTTAAATCAAGAACTTCCACTTTTGTGTTATAGAATAAAACACACGTTGGGCGCCAGAAATGTCCCATCCCGCAGGAACAACAACATGGACCTGGAAGGGGGAGTGGGAATTGGAATAGGGCAAGAGACGAGAGAAATGGAGACAAGACAGTATTCTGATCAAGTCTCGTTTATTGGCTCTAAGGTTACATCTTATATAGGAAAAAGCAGGCATATTGTAAGGAGTCAGGAATGCAGGAATATGATAAGATCTTGAGAGGAAACAAGGACAGGACATTCCTGATGAAGTGCAGCCCCCAATCTTTACAGCAAAGCAGAAACTTGAAAGAAGATGAAAGGTCATCCTTGAGTAAACTTGCATAGCCAGGAACACAGAGCTCCAGGCACAAACAGATTATGAGGCAGTTATCACATAAGCATGGCCATCTGTGGCAAGCAGGTTGTCACACAGGCATGGCCACACAAGGAGGGGTGTGGGGCTACAGGCTCCCAACTCTTTTGCACTTAACGGAAGCACTTTTGGCTTCTCTTTGGCAGATCCGAATTGCCAGCATCACTGCTGTTGAGCTTTGGGACCATTATTAAGTAAAATAAGGGTTATTTGGACTCAAGCACTGTGATATGGCAACACTAGATCCTATAACTGAGTTGGGTGGGTGGTGTAAACAGTGTGGATGGGCTGGTGAAAGGGATGATCCACATACTTGAGGGAACAAGCAAGATGGTGAGATGTCACCACACCACTCAGAATGGAGCACAATTTGAAACTTATGAATTGTTTATTTCTGGAATTTTCCATTTGATATGTTCACATCAAGGTTCACCATAGGTAACTGAAACTGTGAAAGTGAAAACCCTGATAAGAGGGGACTACTGTATACACTAATGCAGCAAACATAATAGAATTCAGGGACATTAAAATGTGATAATACACAGAATGGCTCCCTGTGAGGAAAATGTTAGTTAGTTTAGTCAGGCCCCCTCTCCTCATATCCAGCTGTATGACTCAGCACATCTGTTGTAAACAACTTATGTAAGGGCAGTTAGTGCACATGCGTGCCCAGGTACCTCTTGGCTTGTTGCCACCACTGTGTACTTTGGTATATAAGACAATAGCTTTAAACCACTGGCCAGCAGAGCTTGCATCACAATAAAGCATGTCTACCATGCTATCGGCCACCAGAATCCTTTTACAACTACCTGACTCACGACCTGCACAAGAAGGGGCAGAGGGGTCAGTGATCTAACCCTACGCTCCCTCAAAGGCATCTGCCCCCTAATCTCTGAAACCTGTGAAAATGTTGCCTTCTAGAACAAAAGGGATTTTGCAAATATAATTAACGGACCTTAAAGCAGGGAGATTATCCAGATTGCTCTGATCTAGTTACTTGCAAGTGTCATCCCTTACTCCCACTGGAGGAAGAAGAGATGGAGCTGCAGAAGTCAGAGAGATTGAAGCATGGGGAGGATTTGAAGCCCTGTCTCTGGTTTAAAGATGGTGTGGGTGGGTAACATGATGAGGAACACAGGGGGCCTCAACGGGCAGAGAGAGGCTCTGGCTAACAGCTAGTGAGGAAACAGGGACCTCAGCACTACAGCCACCAGGAACTGAATCTGCCAACCCTGAGACCCTGGAGACCCTGCAGACAAGAGCCCAGCCTATGTAACTCTAAGCAGCCAAGTCCACGCAGATTCTGACCTAAAGGATTATGAAATAATAAATTTGTTTTATTTCAAACTGCTAATTTTATGGTAATTTATTGTGATGTGAATAGAAATAATACTGTAGGTAAATACAGGTTGTGGTTCGATGAGGTTAATTTTATTTTCTTATTTAACCTTTTGACTTTTTCTAAATTTACAAGGAATTAAAAAATAATTAAACTGAAATATAGTTATATTACATCAGCTTTTCACTGAGATAAGGTTAAGTATATTTGTGAAAATTCCATTACCAGATTGATTATGATGTTTAGCAGATGAGATTTCCAACAAATTTTGTCTTCCAATTTGTTCTTTTTTCTTGGAAAATACCATCTACTGGCACAATATAATCTGTCAGTGTTTAAATCTGAAGTTGTTTTGTTATTTTCCCAATTGATCAGCACCATCATTCTGGTACAGAAAATAACATTTTTACAGTTTAAAATGTAGAAAAGGTAAACATTTCCCCCTGATTATATTGTATTCCTGAAAGACAGACAATGCTAAGCATGCCCCTCATATTTTCCTAGAAAAGGAGTCGCAATTCTAAATGTGGTGATGCCACATAACAAATCAACACTAATCAAAATCTGGGCCACGGATTGGTACTCTGAACGGCACCATACTCGATTATCATGGATAGAACCACATTATTTTCCCATTTAATATAAAATTATCACAAACAAAATTCAAGAATTAATGAAGCTTATCCTGGAGGCTTTTGAATAGGTCATTTTGATTCTTCAAATCTTATTTCTCCACGTACTTTCAAAGTTGGCTTCCTTTTCTAACATAAACTTGCAAATCACATATGGCAAACTCTCAGTACAAAAAAGATTATGAGATCCTTTACAAGAAAGGGGGAAGATATTATGATGTAACAATGTAATTTTTTTTCTTATTAATTAAAATCAAGAGGGCTACCAGGGTAAGAAAATTTAAAGAGTAATTGACAAATTGCTCAAGGCTTAGTATGAACAAACCTGAGAGTTAAAAAGACCAGTAGGCCCAGTCTTGGGGGGAAAGGAGGATACTTTTTTTGTTCTTTCTTTAAGAAAAATCCCCTAGTGTTTCTGGTAGGAGGGAAAAAGTAGCCAGTTTTAAATATGTCAGAGTATTTTGTTCTTCTCAACAAGAACTGCCCTCAAGAGAAACTATTCTACCGAAGCTAACTATCTAGAGGAATGGAAATACTCTAAGAGTATACTTATACTCCTGCACTATAACAAAAAATGGTATAGTGCTACTTTAAAGAAGACTCAAATTGATTATAAATGTATATTGAAAACTCAAGGACAACCAATAAATAAAAAGTAAAAAAAATGCATATAATTGATATGCTAAGAGATAAGAAAAAGTGAATTTTGAGCCCTAATAATGCTTTATTAAAACCAAAGAAGGCAGAAGAAGAGTGAAAAACAAAAAAGAAGAAAAAAAAAAGGGCAATGAGAAAACAGTAACAAATATTGTAAATATTAATTCAACTGTAGTAACAATCACTTTAAATATCAATGGTCTAAACACATCAATTAAGAGACCAAGACTGTCAGAATGGGGGTAAAATACCCAATTATATATAATATATATATATAATTGGGTATTTTATATATATATATATATATATATATATAAAATACCCAATTATATATATATATTATATATAATTGGGTATTTTACCCCCATTCTGACAGTCTTGGTCTCTTAATTGATGTGTTTAGACCATTGATATTTAAAGTGATTGTTACTACAGTTGAATTAATATTTACAATATTTGTTACTGTTTTCTCATTGCCCTTTTTTTTTTCTTCTTTTTTGTTTTTCACTTATATATTATATATAATATATATATATATATTATGCATATATATATATATATGTTGTCAATAAGAAGTCCACTTAAATATAAAGACACAGATAGCGTAAAAGAAGAGAAATAGAGAAAGATGCACTATGCTAACTCCCATCAAAATAAAGCTGGAATAGCTTTATTAATTTCAAATCAAGCTGACTTCAGAGCAAAGAAAATCATCATGGATAAAGAGGATCATTGCATAATGATAAAGGGGTTAAGTCTCCAAGAAAACATACAATCCTTACAGTGTATGCACTGAAAAACAGAGTGTCAAACACATGAGGCAAAAACTGATAGAACCACAAGGAGAACACATGAATCCAATGTTATAGTTGAATGTTTCAATATTCCACTATCAGTAATTGAAAGATCTATCAGGTGTGGAATTAGTAAGTATATAGCTGAACTGAATAGCAACATCAATCAACAAGATCTAATTGACATCTACAGGATGTTTCATCCAACCACAGAAGTATATACATTCTTCCCAAGATAGCATTGAATATTTACACACCTTAATAAATTTAAAAAGACAGAAATCATTCAAAGTATGCTCTCAGACAGCAATGAAATTAAATTGGAAACCAATAACAGAAAGGTAGCTGGAAATACCAAAATACTTTAAGATTAACACACTTCTGAATAGCACATAGGCCAAATAAGAAGTCTCAAAAGATATTTTTAAAATATTTCAAACTAAATGAAAAGGTACCTTATCACAAATTTATGGGATTCAGCAAAAGCAGTGCTTAAAGGTAAATTTATAGCATTGAATGTATATATTAGAAAAGAAGAAAATCTAAAACCAATAACCTAAGATCCTGCCTTAGGAAACTAAAACTGAGTGGGCGCCCCTGCTCAATAAAGCTCCCCTCCCCCAAATTAAGACAAAATAGAGCTATAGGATTGGTCCCCCAAATTAAAGTGATTTAAAATCTGGGAACTGGGCTCTCCAACTAACAACTGTTGAGCTGAGTTTTATGACTAGTAATCAAGGAAGGCAGTACAAAGCAGCAGCTGAGCACACGGGGTATAACCTCAGCAATAACCAGGGAGCCACTAGACTGCAAGGATCAAAGACACTATACTGACATGTATCCCTGAGATGTTTGTTACAGGGAATGAGACCCAAGTTTTCCCACCAGATGAACATGCTGACCAACTGTGGACTACAAGGACACCAGACTGACTGGAACCAGAAGATTGATGGACAGTGCCCCAGAGTTCTTCCTTTGTCTTCTGAGATTCAACCAATCAGAAACATCTATGTAGCTCCCAACCCAACCCACAACATTTTCCTGTAAAAACTCTTGCTTCAGCCAGAGGCATAATATTACTTGACTTTAAATTATACTACAAATCTATAGTAACGAAAACAGCATGATACTGGCATAAAAATAGACACCCAGACCAGTGGAGCAAAATAGAGAATCCAGAAATTACCCCTCAGGCCTACATCCATCTGCTATTTGACGAGGGCAACAAAAACCTACATTGGTGACGAGACGGCCTTTTCAATAAGTGGTGCTGGGAAAATTGGATATCCATATGCGGAAGAATGAAACTATACATGCATCTCTCACCATATACTAAAATCAACTCAAAATGGATTAAAGACTTAAGACTAAGACTTGAAACTGTAAAATTACTAAGGGAAACTGTAGGTGAAACACTTCAGGAACTAGGTCTGGGGGCAGGCTTTATGAACATGAGACAAAGCACAAGTAACAAATGAAAAAATAAACAAATGGGACTAAATCAAACTAAAAAGCTTCTGCACAGTAAATGAAACAATCAACAGAGTGAAACAATGACCTACTGACTGGAAAATTTTTGCTAACTATGCATCTGACAAGGGATTAATATCCATAATATACAAGGAACTCGAGCAATTACACAGTAAAAAAAACTCAATAACCCAATTTAAAAATGGTCAAAGGAACTAAATAGACATTTTTCAAAAGAAGACATACAAATGTCCAACAGGTACATGAAAAAATGCTCAACATCACTAGTCATTGGGGAAATGCAAATTAAAACCACATTGTGATATCACCTCATCCCAGTTAGACTGGCTATAATCAAAAAGACAGAGAATAATAAATGCTTGCAAGGATATGGGGAGAAGGGAACACTCCTGTACTGTTGATGAGACTGTAAATTAGTACGAACACTGTGGAAAACAGTACGGAGGTTTCTCAGACAACTACAGATAGATTTTCCATAAGATCCACAATCCTACTTCTGTGTATAGACCCAAAGGAATGGAAATCATCATGTCAAAGAGAGACCTGCACTCTCATGTTCATCACAGCTCTGTTCACAATTGCCAAGATATGGAACCAATCTAAATGTCCATCGATGGATGATTGGATAAGGAAACCGTGGTATATATACACTATGGAATACTACTCTGCCATAAAAATGAAATTCTCCCATTTGAAACAACATGGATGAGTTTGAGGAAACTTTTATTAAGTGAAATGAGCAAAACACAGAGAGATAAACACCACATGTACTCATTCATATGTGGGAGCTAAGAGAGAAGGAAGGAAGGCAAGAAAGACCACAGTGGTGCATTGGACTTGCAAAGGGAGAAAACATACCGAGGGATACAAAGTGGAGTGAGGGATGGGGGTTGGGAGGCAGGTGAGGGATAACTGAGTGGAGGACACAGGGTGTAATCACAATTTGTAGTATTGGGCATGCTTCCAGTATGGATCTGGCCATCACATCTTGGGCATGAGTGGTGACAATTAGCTTTGTACCCCATGAATATTTATAACCAATAATAAATAAATAAATAAATGAAAACCCTTGCTTGTAAGCTTTTGAGGAGCTCAGGGGTTTTTTTTCAGCATTGGCTGCCCCTGCTCCAGTTACTTGGCCTGGTAATTAAGTGCTTAATTTCCCTCATGGCTGGTCAGTGTCAGTGTATTGGTTTAGCTGCTCTTGGGTGAGTGGATCCATGTTTTGTTTGGTAACAAAACTAAAAGAAGAAGAACATATTAAATGCCAACTAAGCTGAAGTAAAGACATAATAAAAATTAGAGCAGAAGTAAATGAAATTGACAACAGGAAATCAATAGAGAAAAATCAATAAAACCAAAAGCTGTTTTTTTGAAAATATTGATAAAAGTGATAAACCTTTGGCTAACTTAACAAATTAAAAAAAGACAGAAGACAACTAATATCAGATACGAAAGATGGGCCATTACTAAGACCTCATGTATATTAAAAAGATTTTAAAGGAATATGGTGAATAATTCTATGTCAAAACTCACTAACACAAAGAGAAATAAATAATCCAGATAGGCCTCTATCTATTAAATACATTTAATAATAATTAGCAACTTCCAAAACAGAAAGCACCAGGCCCAGATGAATTCACTGTTGAATTTCACCAACATTTAAGAAGAAATACCAATTTTCTGTAATCTCTTTCAAAAAGCAGAAGCAAGAGAAATACTTCTCCACTCCTTCTATGAGGGCAGCATTACCTTAATACCAAAAACAGACAAAGACATTACAGGGAAAGAAAACTACAGACCAAAGGCTTTTATAAACATAGATACAAATATCCTCAACAAAACATTAACAAATTGAACCCAAAAAATGTATAAAAATATTTATATACCACAATCAAGTGTGATTTATTGCAGGTATGCAAGACAGGTTCAACATTCGAAAGTCTATTAATGCAATCCATCACATTAGCAGTCTAAAGAAAACAAAAAGTGTATATGATCATTTCAAAAGACAGGAAAATCATTTGACAAAACCCAACACCCATTCATGGTAAAAACTCTTGGAAAACTAGGAATAGAGGTGAACCTTCTCAAACTGGTAAAGAACATTTACAAAAAAACTACAGCTAACGGCAGACTTAATGATGAGAAACTAGATGCTTTCCCACTAAAATCAGAAACAAGGCAAGGATGTTTACTTATTCAGCAATGTGCAGAGAATCCTAGCTAGATATGAAGAAACAAGATTAATATATAAAATATAACCCATTTCTTATACATCAGCAGTATGCCGTTTATATTAGATCCATTAAAAAAAAACTCAAAAATTTTAAAAAGAAAGAAATTTACTTGTGGGTGTTCATTTGTTCCAGCACTATTTGTTGAAAAGAGTATGATTTCTCCATTGAGTTGTGTTTGCTCCTTTGTGAAGAATCAATTCACAATACTTTAGTGGGTCTATTTCTGGGTCTCTATTCAGTTTCATTGATCTGTTTGCCTATTCTTTCTCTAATACCACACTGTCTTGATTACTGTAGCTTTATAGTATGTCTTGAAGTCAGGAAGTGTCAGTGTGATCCAGCTATTATACTCCTTGGTATTTACCCAGTGAGTTGGAAACTTTCCATACAAAAACCTGCACATGAATGTGTATAGCAACTTTATTCATAATTGCCAAAATTTGGAAGTAACCAAGATGCCCTTCAATAGGTGAATGGATAAACAAATTGTGGTACATTGATACAATGGCATATTATTCAGTGATAAAAACAAATTAGCTCTGAAGCCATGCAAAGATATGGAGGAACCTTAAATATATGTTGTGAGAGAAGCCAGGATGAGAAGGCTGCATATGGTGTAATTTCAACTGTATGACATTCTGGGAGAAACAAAACTATGTTGATAGAAAAACATCAGCGTTTGGGCCGGCCCGTGGCTCACTCGGGAGAGTGCGGTGCTGACAACACCAAGGCCACGGGTTTGGATCCCATATAGGGACGGCTGGTTGCTCACTGGGTGAGTGTGGTGCTGACAACACCAAGTCAAGGGTTAAGATCCCCTTACCGGTCATCTTTTTTTAAAAAAAAAAAAAAGAAAAGAAAAACATCAGTGTTTGCTTCGGGATCAGGGTGTAGAAGGGAGGGATGAATAGGTGGAACAGAAGGGCTGTTTTTAAGGTAATAAAACTATTCTGTATGATTGGATACATATCATTATGCATTTGTCAAAACCTGTAGAATGTACATCACAAAGAGTAAACCCTAACATAAACTATGGACTTTAGGTGATTATAATAATGATAATAATGCCCATCAATTGTAGCATATATACTACACTACTGCATGACATTAATGATAGAGAAAACTGGTAGGCAGTCAGGGAACATATCACAACTCTTTGTGCTTTCTATTCAATTTTTCTGTAAACCTAAAATTGCTCAAGAAAAAGGCTACTACTTAAAAATATTTTTTTTAATAAAGAGTTATGTCCTTTCCTCTCAAATATGCAATTTGTATGAGACCCAGTGCTAGGTATATGGAGAAACTTACCAACTCTTTTGCCTTTATGTTATATCTAATTTATTTGATCCAACAAGCCAACATGAATTAATCCTAACTAGAAAAACAATTATATTTTAACAAATTTCAGATGAATAATAAGTAAACTTATTATCTAAAAATAGTCTCACCCTAGACTTTATTTTTTTCAGAAACAATTTTATTATAGCATTAATTTTCACTTCCTCTTAAGTTCATTCAGGCTTGCACATGAAACATTGGCTTTCAAAGATGAAACTGTGGGTGGTCATAATGAAAAAGAAAGCACCAGGGCAGACACTACAGAAGACGTGGAGACTGAGATGTCTGACTGGACTGCAATTAGAGCTCACCATATATTTTCTCTCAGCTCTTTCTACTCCATAAAAGAAAATTTAAGTGGTATTCTAAGATGCCCAGTGCCTTTGTGACAAAACAAATGAGCAAAACCTTTCTAGGGAACATAAAGAAACAACCTTACTGATGATTCAAAATAGCTTGAATAAAAAAGAAGGAGAAAGTGTTTTTGATTTGGGGTCAGTTAAGTAGATATGGCTTATTGTGCCTGCCAAGTGTGGTGTTCTATCACACACATTCCTGATGTCACATCATGCAAGCCCCCCTAAAGCAAGCTAACTGCCATTAAGGCAGAATCACACCAATTTTTTCCTCTTGTTCCATCTACTGTAGCTAAGGCAGACTAATATTAAAATACACAAAATGTACTGAATTGAAGAACACCAACGCTCATGCAAATAACAGAACAACAGATACATTTTCCAAATACCAGTTTGTGACTTTAGACTCAAAGGGCTACTTACGTTTACCAATTTGTATGACTATTTACCCTCTTCCCTCCTATCCATCACCTCAAGTCTTCAGTTTTGTAACCGTTTTTGCCACATGAGAACTGGAATTGGTTAATTGAGAGTCCAGCTGTTGCCTTAAGTCAGCACTGCAGAATCATGGTCAGATGCATTGGCCCTCCCGCCATTTTGAATAGCCTCCTCCACGGCCAAATGGCCAAGATGTGTTGGCTGATGAGACAAAAGACCCCACTCAGGCGCACCCCAGGGCCCCTCCACCTGCTCATTCACCTTCCTCCACTGTGGGGATTGTCCTTGTCCATTGCTTATCAAGGAGATGGAGAGCCAGATAACTGATAGTTACTGAGTACTTACTGTGTCCCAGTAACCTTACTTAAGTCTTCATATATGATCTCATTTAATATCAAAAAATCATATTAGCTTGGGCATAGTGCTTCGTATTTAAATCAAGTGAAGACTTGGAGAATTTTATAAACATCTAAGCTGGGAAGTGGTGGAACCTAGATATGAGTTTTACTTGTCTTTACAATTCAGGCTATATTGACAAAAATACATATTGATAAATCTAATGTACATATAATAAGAATCTCAGCACAGTGTAAGTGGAGGGTCATTCTCTAACAGTGTGTTACATCTTTTCTGAAATTATTATCATTCTTTTGTGATATGATATGAAATTTCCACTAGTCTCTGATCTCTAGTAAGAATCTTAAGCAAGCATGGGATACAGACATAACAGCAAGAATGCAGGCACAAAATCATTACCACAAATCTCATTGCAAACTTAGCAGGCCGGAAAAGACAGCACATTAAAGGGCAAATTTCAAAGAGTAGTGGCAGACTGTGAACTAGACATTTAATCCTTGGTTAATAACAAAATGCCCAGAAAAGAATTGCATATACTAGGATCGGGCACCACTTCTTACTTTAGAAAATGCATTCCTTACAGTAGCAGACAGTGGGAAGGACAGCTGGGGAATTTAAAGCAAGGAGGACACGAATACTCTGTAGACCCAACAAATATGCCCAAATGTCCACTGCTGCTAATGATGTAAGTAAAATTAGGATTCTCATAGATTGCCAGTAGAGGTGAAATGGCAAAACTTTCAGAAAACAATTTGAAAAAATGCTTTCAAAGCCTGAAAATGGTCATGCTATTTGATTCAGAACTCTCATTTCAGAAAAATCTAACCAAGGAAAAATGCCAACATGAAAAAGTTCTATGCCTGAAAATGTTTACTTTGGAATTTTTGTGCTAGCCACAAATCGGAAACCTGGTATATATTCAAGATGAAAAATGACAGAGTAGTAACCACTAAGTTTATGAACAAACTCAGAAAAATATTGATGAGAACTGGCTGGTTAGCTCAGTTGATTAGATCGTGGTGCTGATAACAGAAGATCCAGGGTTCAATCCCTGTACTTACCAGCTGCAAAAAAAAAAAAGAAAGAAAAAATAAAAAATGATGACATAATGTTAACTGAAGAAATAAGATACTAATTTATTTATAAATTTGAATTTTTCTAACTGTATAATAAAATATTTTCAAATAAGAAGACTATAAGGATATATTGAAATAATTCATTTGTTTGAAATATGGCAAGGAAATTGCAATCATTTATTACATATATTTTCCAGAATTTATATAATGCTCTTATATGTCCTCAATAAGGTAAAATGAAATCAATGATGTAAACGACCACCACAGATAAGATGGACACTTGAGCACAGAACTCTAGCTGTTTTCATTGGTCCCGCATCACTATGCCTATTGAAATAGACAAAGGCACTGAACAATTGGACAAACCCTGAGTGTGTGCTGGGAATAGGGGACACATGTCATCCGCATGCCGATAGCTTCAAGGAATTTAGTCTAAATGCTTTCTAACCAATTTGATCATGTAAACAGAAAGATCGTGGTCATGAGAGAATACTCAAACATCACATTTTTGTTTTTTGAAGTATCGTAACTAAGCATGTGTAGAAAATTTACATATTAAATCGGACAGCTTTAGGAAGTTGAACGAGTCAATGGGAATTCTCCATCTGAGCCAGTGGAGAATGACTTGTCATCACAGATTAGTGACCTTCCAAGCAGCTGGCAAAGGAACTGCTTTGAGCCCTGGCACCCATACAAAATGGACATTGGCAGGTAAACAGACACCTTCCTGACATAGTAGAGCTCACCCAACACTGGGACAAGCACCAGGAAATTGGCAGGACACCACCAGGGGGGTATAGAGAGATAGCGCCATACACATCTGTAAAGCAGGTTTGAGAAACTGGCTCCTACCCCCAAAGGCAGGGAGAAAAAAAAAATAATAATAACAGAAGTAAAATTCCCATATGGCACCTACAGCACCAGCTTCTATCAGGTGACTGGACTCCTGAACTGCGAACAAGAGCATCTATGAAGCAGTTGTCAAGTTACTGTTTGACAGGAGACTTCTCACAGAATCCGAGCAGACAGGAAGGCAAGAGAACATAGCCCTGTGTAAAATATTAGCCTAGATTCACCTTCTTTCTTAAGCTAATATGGGGCGTCTGAGAGGATTATTAGTACTTCAAATAGCTTGACATACTTTCTTTTCTCAAAATTTGAAAAGTCTATTCTGAAATTCAATATTTATTACCTTAATAACTGAATCATAAACTCAAACCACCATTTACTGAGTTAATGCATATAAATAGGTCAATGGGCTTTCCACTTGGAAAAATAGGGAATTACTACACTTCCGATTTTTCCTATCTCTTTCTTTCTTTTCCATCTCCGCTTCTGATTTTTGCCCAAATTTTTCTTGTGAAAAATTTAAATATAAAGAAATGTTTAAAAAAAACCAGAACTTGTACAGGGAACACCCATAAACCCACCACCTGGATCCTGCAGTTCACATTCTGATATATTTACTTCCATGTGTATAATCTAATTATCTTTGTATCCCCTTATTCATTTTTTTTCTTTTTTAATGAATTTCAGAGTAAACTGCAAACATCCTCATACTCTACTCTTAGACACAGAGTGCATATAATTAATTACATTTTGATATTTACTTATGGTACTTTTTATGTAAAACATACAATAAAATGCACATATCTTAAGAGTACCCAAAATCTGACTTTGGTTTATTTTATTTCTTTCTCATTTTCTAGTGTTTAACTTTATACTTCCGCAGGATAATATTTTTCTCTCCTACTTTATATAGTGTGATCCTTCACTATTAAAGAGGAGAGAAATCGTTTGTTTGTACTATATCCATTTGGCTCTTGGCAACTCCATATTCTGATTTATTTTTTTTGGTCTGATATTAATTAAACATTGTCATGGTCTATTTTCACATCTATAATTCGTGGAGACCCCTAGCTTTAGTTCTACATTTAAAAGGAATTAATGCCATTCTTTATACCATGACATTCACTTTCACCTCTCGTTTGGCTTGATTGGTTCTTTATAGTCTCTGAGTATTTCTTACCTATAAGTATGTGTCTATTGCCTTCGTACCTAATGTACTTTTACTTGGTTTGCACTTTAAAACTCTCTGAAATGACAATTCCATCACTCATCCCCTCTCTTCAAATCTCCAGCTGGTACCTGGTCTCCTCTCTGCTAATGGCCTTGCTGAATCCATCACTAAGAAAGGTCAGGTGAGCAGGAGCTCACCTTTCCACCACCGATTCCACCAACTTGCAAGTGTCACTATCTACTGACTTTCCTTCTACTCATATTAAAGTGAGAGAATATATGCATTACTACTGAAGCCCACACATTCATTTTTCTCATTTACATGTATGTATGTGTGTATTTACGCTTGTATGATCCTATCTTCTTCTCCAGCCACTACTTTATTTCTCAATTCTCCGTCTCAGAAAAAGTCCTTAGTAATGTGAATACACTATCTGCCGTACTCACCGCCCTTTAGTTTTCTTCTCACCATTTCCAACTGGACTTTCATACTCACTGTCCTAATATAATGTCTCTCATCAAAGTCATAAGAAACAATATTTTGCCAAAGAAAATGTTCACCCATCTTTTTCATTTTTTTCTTAGCATTATTTTATATAAACAAGCACTCCATTCACCCATTCATCCATCCTTCTGACCATCCATCTATCTATCTATCCACACATCCATGTCTTTTCTTGGCTTCTGTGATATTACATTTGCCTGGTTCACCTGCTACTCCATGGGGAACTTTATCTTTTCTACCAAACTTCCAAATGTTGTGTCCCCAAGAATCAAGCTGTTTGAACAACTAAAAAATTTAAATGAAACTTTCAGTTCCATAGGCACAACCCTGGAGTACATATTTCCCTTCTTGCATTTGTGGATTGCCTGTTTTCCGTCCCTCTGAGCCCACCTTCCTCCATGCAGAAAAGGGTCAGGACGTACTCCATAGAACTGCCTTCCATGACACCTAGGTTGATTGCTCACCTACAGACTCTTACATCCCTATCCTACCAGAAGAACTGTCAAGATTTTTATACCTGAAAGAGAAATAATTGGAGTGTCTGCTAGCTATGACAGTACAAGGACAGCTTTCAAAATAAGATCTTTAGCTTTGAGTAAAATTTCAAAAACATATACATTGTCTAGTCACTCAGGCCTGTCTATAACAATGACAAATTTAAATAATTTCCAATCCTGACTCAGCTCACTGTAGTAACACAGCATGGCTTCTGGAGACTCATGTATAGGCATAGAAAGATCACAAATCACGCCTCATCATCCAGGTACATACATTATAAAGTACACTGTAAGGTCATTGTCGTAGATTAAAGCAAGTAGGTTTTAAGAGCCCATGAGGAGAGAGTGATAAAGCAAAAGAAGCACAGTTTAGAAGCAAAGTACATTAGGTAGGTGACAAAAGTTCTAAGACTTTGCCAAGAAAACTGCTGCCATTTCTAACTCATCCAGAAACTCAGACTTTTATGTATGCAATTTGTAGATTTATAAATATAGAGATATTTTATAAAAACAGATATTGATAGGTAAGTTATGAATATCATCATAACTTCGAACACAGTATGCCAAGAGAAGAAATGATTCCTTCTTTTCTCCCCACTCTGGCTCCTGCCATCACCTTTTCCACACTTGGCAGTGGGTGCCAGTATTATTCCAGTTTCTCCCCACCTCCCACCCCACTGAATGCATTTGAGTCATATTTAGCCTCTTCATTTCCTTCTACAGCTAAGTGGGTTTCAGTCCTTCTATTCACTGCAGTAAAGTTTATGACACAGTTGACACCACCACCACCTGCTTTTGTTTTGTTTGCCTCTTACTGTCATTCCCCTATCATTTATTCATAGCTCTTCTTCTGCCCACACCTTAGATAAAAGTGTTCCCTGGGGTTCTGGCAGAGCTTTTCCTTTGCTCACTGCTTAATTTCATTCATTCTCGGGGCTTTCACTGATCATTGACTCTTTTTTCTTTTCCTCACTAAGAAACTGCAGTAACAGTATCATTGACCCTTAACGTGATATTAGTAAGGCAGATTCTATACTCTGTTCTGTTGGATAACTCCCTCTAGCAGCTCAAACTCAACAGCTCAAATATATTATCTTCCTCCCCAAACCTGCCCCTCTCTTAGTGCGCTGGATGGAATTGACCCTGCTGGCGGCCCTAACTAGACACCTACATGTTGCCCCTGTGCTTTCCCTTTACCAGCAATCCACATTAATCAGTTATCAAGCTATATTGATTCTGTGGAATAACTAGCTCAAATATCCAGCCGACCGTTTCTTCCCTGTCGCCGTCTCCTCTGGCTCACCATCTCCATCACTTGGTAGCTGCTTTTTATGCTCCATGCACCAGGGTTTAAAGGGCCAAAAGAGAGGCCGAGTAAACAGGGAAGGGTGGGAGACCGAGAACATGGCAGATATTGTCAAAGTTGACATTGTTCTGTAGGAACTTAAGTCCTTTGGACGTTTCTGAGCGTCCTCTGACTGCCCTTCCATGGTATGGAAAATGCCTGACCTGAGGCTGCCTCTCTCCTAGAACTTCTGCCTCTGGCACTCATCTCGTAGCCTTTTACTGCTGGGATTTCCTCAGCCTAGCAGCCTTTCTCTTAAATAGGATTTATTTTAAAATGACCCTGGGCTGATAAGGCTACCTAGAGTTTTATATCTGACATGGGGTTCATGCACATTTGATCTATCATCAGACAGGATTGCCATGACTTTTCCATTTGCAGTCAGCCCTGTATCCTTGGGTCAGGGTCTACTTTAGCTTTCTCAAGGGTAAGTCAGACAAACTCCCCTATGACTCACAAACAAGGTGGACATGTACCAAGTGGGGACATGCAGAGAGCCCCTCTTTATGGTCTTCAGGGGAAGGACAGGCAAACACCTACTCCATAGCATAACTTTTTCATATATATATAAATTTCCTCACAATTCTCTTGCCCCAGCTTGTAAAAATGAATCTCCATTCTCTTTAACCACAAGAAATGTGCAAGTGCTTTCAAGAGCTGTGGAAAAGTTTTCCATTATTTCCTCTGAAATTTTGCATTTGCTCTAATACATCTTTTGGAAATAGTTATCTATTGTAAACTTAAAATTTATCTTCCGCTCATACTAGTCTCGTGTATATTGCCAAATCCTTCCTAAATCTAACCTCTCTCTGGATCACTCTCAGTCCTCCCATACACATACAAACATAAGTGTATGAACATATACACACACATGCATTTCCAGTTGTTTCTTTAAGGTTGTTTAAGCTTTGGGAAGATCCCTTTAACCTTTTTAAATTAAGATTCTAAACTCAATACTAAAAATTGGCTTTATTAAAACCCATATCATAGGGTGATACATAGAGTGGAGATCATGCACAGAAACAAGGGCAAAGGGTTTGTAAAATGATACAGAGCTGGTATAAAAACCGTGGGGGAAAGAATGCCTGAAGTGTACAGTGTAAATCCAATAGCAGGCAAAGGCACTGCAAAGCCTTTCTCAGGAGCCGGAGACAAATTATTGTAGGAAGCAAAAGAGACCTAGAAACAAAGGGCTTTGAAATCATTGAATATATCTATATTTTGACTTTTGCACTCTCTTCCCATGGAGCATTGCCATTGGTTCCTCAAAGAAAGTTACATCATCGGATCTGAACTGCAGTGCACGGGCCTCCATTCTCTGATTGTCTTACATCCTCGGTGAGGATGCGTGTTTATGGAGAGAGGCAGGGAGGATAGGTGGGCTGTATTCCTTTTAATATACAAAAAGAAACCCTTAAAATATTTTGCTTTGTTCTGTGCAGTCAACAGTTGAGTAAGCTATCCAATTCATATCCCCACCAGGGACTGCTGAATGCATTACCTCAGAGCTGAAATTTCTCCTCTATCCAAGACTTCTGATAAAAATGAGCCCAGCTAGCTTGCAGCAGGCAAACCTTCCCCTCCCACTTTGAGAAACACAGATGAACCACTCCACATACATCAATCTTTCCTGAAGACTCTGTGGATCTCACATGGGTGCCTCATCTAAATCCTCTTCCTTCTGCATATTATTACCTGCCATGGCACGACTGCTAGTTGTGAATCTCCCTGAAAGAAGCAATTGGCCCAGTAGTCCTCTGTTTCCAATTCTACTCTGATCCAACTTCTCAGGATTCAAGCACCAGGTGGAACTTGCTATGTGAGGCTCCTAAAGATGCTTTAGGGTATTAATCTCACACTAATTTTATGGGACTCTCTGGAGAGGCAGAAGAAGGCTCATTTTGCAAGTAAGCATGTTTATTATAATCAAGCATAGGAACTCAGAGATGCCACATATATCTAAACAAAAATACAGTTTCAATACCACTCATTCATTTATTAATTCATTCATATGTTACTTTCTTAAGTGTTTAAGCTCCTTCTACACCAGAAAATAATAATAATAAAATTAAATTAATGAACCATACTGATACCATTTTTTTTTTGTCTTTTATCTTTTTCCGTGTCCGGCAATGGATCGCAACCCTCAGTGTTGCCCCCGTACCGGACCGGGGACTGGCAATGGGATTGCAACCCTCAGTGCTGCTCCCGCCCCTTGCTCAGCCAGTGAGCGGGAACCGGTCTGTACGTGGGATCCGAACCCTCGGGCGGGAGCGCCGCCGCGCTTCCCAAGCGGCGCACTCATCCAGTGCGCCACCGGGCCGGCCCATACTGATACCATTTTCTCATTTGAGCCTCTCAACAATTTGGAAACTTATTAAGCAAAGAGTGTCCGTAATTGTCAGGCAGATCTAATAGGAGTTAAATGACTTGCCCAAAGTTAAACAATTAATAAACTAGAATTCAAGCTGAACTAATATGACTTAAGATTCCAACTTATTTCCAACAAATATGTCATGCAACTCTGTTTTACAAGGCAGGAGTCTCATCCTCAGGGATCTTATACTCTACCTAGAGCAATCACACACAGCTAGAAAACTAAGTACTAAAACAGTTACAAGTCAGGTTCTGACCGGTGTTGCACCTAATTGGGTAACCGAGGTTTACATGGACTGTAGTAGCTTTAATATATACTCATCACAGCATCCCATAGTTTAAGGGATCCTCTGAAAGCCTCAATCCTTCCATAGTGAGTAAGTTCACTACACACAGGAGACCTGCTCAGTGATCAGATAGCTAAGTTTGAAGCTTCTTTACAAGGAGACAAAATTGTTATTTTCCTAGAGCAGCTATACATAAACTCTGGAGTCATAAAAAATAAATTGGGTGCATCTTTCATACAATCATTCTTGTATTGTCAAAGACATCAAATGTAGACCGTCTGAGGGATGCTGACAATGGTAGGGTCCAAAAACACCTTATTAAACAAGAATGTGCAAAAGCAGATAGAGCCACAAAGTAAGCACACACATGGGTCCGAGAAGACGTTCTTAGGGCCAGAGGTAAAGAAACTGTATTTGATTAAGATACAGGAATTGAGGGAGAAGCTACAAGTATCTAGTCTTCTATATAAATATAGGAAAGAATTGTAAAAGCAAACATTCAGAAAAATAAAATGTAAGTATCCCTCAAATTGCATTTGTCCATGGTTTATATGGGTGACCCCAATGAGCTTAGGACACAGGGTCAGGAACCCTGGAAGGGAGAGATATCCAAGCCATGTTTCTAAAGGAAGAGGAGAAAAGAGTAAGCATGAGGCAGTTAATACCTGCTTCAACAGTCCTTAGATAAGCAATCAGAAAACACTTATTTGGAGGACCATTAATGCACTAAGATAAAATTATGTAGCTAATGTCCAGGTCCACTGAAGGCATTTGAAAAAGTGAGTTCACCACTAAGTATAGCAAGTCATTTATTTTAAAAGTTCTATTTCTTTCCTAAGCCATAGAGAGAGAGTTTTTCTAGCTATTATAGAATATACCTCTAAATTATATTTAATAAGACTACTCTTGATGTGTATCTTGATACATGATATGAACATAAAATGTGATGATAACCAGTGTTGAGCATGTAATAAAAAACTTCCCAGTGCCTGATCTTTATGTTGCTTTGAAGATATAGTGAACGTGCTCTAAAAACCCTACCTCCCAGACTTGGTCCATGTTGATATTCTTGTCTATAATTTCTTCTGATTTCTCTCTTATAAATCCAAATCCACCTGTATGAGAGAGACCTGCCTCTTCAAGACCCTCTAACTGGGCTGGTGGGAGTATACGATCTTGATGATAAAAGGATGTGTGCTTTTTTCATAAGGAAAACCATGACCTACCCCCACATTATTATACATGTCTAATCTGGACATTTCCTATCTTCTGGACTCATAGACTTCTGGTTCATTCATTCATTCACTCATTCATTGAATTGAAACATAATTGATTATACATATTTATGTGGTACAGAGTTGACTATCAGTATTTGTGTACAGTAGGTGATGATCAAATCAATATTATTAGCATGTTCACAGTTACAAATTGTAATTACCCTTTACGTCCCTTAGCCCTGTATTTCGGTGAATTCATTGCTGGATTTGCTCTTTATTCATCTGCATTCCGTGTCTCCTTCACCAACTCTTTGACTCTGCAGAGAGAAGACTTGATCTGGCTTGGGAAACTTGGATATAAATAGCTGAACAGGGCCCCAGCTTCACTCTCACCCCTAACAGGGATAGATGTTGGGCACCACCAAAATTTTAAGAGTGAGCTCATGGCTCCTTAATGTTTTTCTCTCATGCACCAAACTCACTTCTACCCTGTGCTTTATCATCCACTCAAGAGCAGGAGTTATCACATTTCTGGCAAGGATCACGTTCTATGCCACTGAACACAAAACTGTTGTTATTAGTAGTTACAAGTTCTAAGAACAGAGATTGTACCCAAATAACATTTTGAAAAATGTATAGAATACATGATGTTGTTATTGATGAACATGACTTTGATTATACTCGTATTTCCAAAGACCACTCTTTCTTCCATGCTTTAAGAAGATTGAGCCCATCTTTATACGTCAGTGGCTCTTCAGACTGCTGTGTCTCACTTTTATATACCTCACTTGTATCATTTTAACTTGGAACTGTTATACCTTGCTTATTTAAAGAAAGAGAAATCCATATAGGGGCTGGCTGGGTAACTCAGTTGGTTAGAGTGCAACCTTGTAACACTAAAGTCACAAGTTTGGATCCCCATACTGGCCAGTCACTAAAAACAAAACAAACGACAACAAAAAACCCCATAAAGTATCTGTGTGTGTGTGTGTGTGTACCTGTATATCATAGCAACACAGGGAGGCAGGACACAATCAGGATCCACAGCTTAGGTTCTGGAGTCAGACTTACACTGCAGCTGCATCTACTATACAAGTATACTTCAAAAACTTTGTGGAAAAATAGAACTAAAAGATAATATAAATCTTTTCATGAATTTTTTGAAGATCCCTCATATAACTCACTATACTACCTCTGTCTTTCAGCTTTCTCTTCCATAACATGGGATGAAATAGCATATATCTCAGAAGGATATGGTAATTAAATAAACTAATATATTCAAAGAGATTAGCATAACAGTTGTGTTACCTATTTCTGTGTTTATTAGTATCTGTAAACACAATCTATATATAATATAATATTATATAGTATTGTATATAAGATACATATTTTAAATTAGCCATTAACAATAGACACATTTAAATACTTGTAGTAGATGTATTTTATTAGAAGCTTAAAATTTTAATAGTAAAGTTCATTTTTGAAAAAAATCCTTGTGCTTTTGCTCTAGTAATTACAAAACTAGTTATGGGAACAATAGCTTTCTGGAGTGGCAAACACAAAGTTCTTACTACTATGATGTCCCATAGATTGTTTATAGTTTAATATTAAAATTGGATAGGCTCGACATGGGCTACCATGAATTTGTGCAGAAATGACATTATAGTCTTAATTTCCACATATGCAGAAAGTCAATAAAACATATATTCACTTCTTACAAATCCAAACTCATCTTGAAGAGCCCGTGCACCTCTTTGTATTCTCAGTATATATTATAGCCATTATTCTAGCAATCCATCATTTTGTGTTTCTTAGCTGGAAAATCAGTTTTCCAAGAATCATTTTCCACCCAGCTGTGATACTTGAAAGTTTCAGAAAACAGCCTGGGGACAAATCAAAGCTATACTGAGTCTGAAATAAAACAAAAACCAGTTCTGGAATGAAAATCATCTACTCAAAGATAGCCTGGATGTTCAAAAATTTTTAAAAAGACTATTTTAAATATCTAAAATGGCAAGAAAATGAAAAGGTTTATAACTTTAATGGTAGAATCAATAGTAGTAGAAACAAACTTGAAAAGCTATATACTTCTATTTATCAACATATATATATATAATTAAGCATATAATTATATATAATATTCAATGCCTGCTAGTCTTTTTTACATGGGCAGAAAAAGACAAAAACAGAGGCCTTCCTTGGTAGGTATCTACCCATCTTTTTTTTTTTTCAAATTATTATTATTATTATTTTTTGTCCTTTTTGAGACCGGCCACACCACGCTCAGCCAGTGAGCGCACTGGCCATCCCTATATAGGATCCGAACCCGCAGCGGGAGTTCTCCTGTGCTCCCAGCGCTGCACTCTCCAGAGTGCACCATGGGCTCGGCCCTTTTTTTTCAAATTATTGATAGTCAATAATAATAGCGATCATAATGAGATACCATGATAAATGCTTTGTATATATTATCACATTTCATTCTTAAATGAAGCCTGCGAAGTAGGTGTTATTTCTCATTTTTTTTTTCTTTTTCTTTTTTTGACCAGTAAGGGGATCGCAACCCTCTGCACAGTGTGGTCTGCACCACGCTCAGCCAGTGAGCACACGGGCCATCCCTATATAGGATCCGAACCCACAGCCTTGGCGTTCCCAGCGCCGCACTCTCCCGAGTGAGCCACAGGGACGGCCCTTATGTCTCATTTTTTACAGAAGGAAAATGAGCCCACAAAGTTGATCCATTTATTCTAGATCACACAGGGAGTGGGAACAGTAGCAACTCAAACCCAATTCTGACTCCTAATGAAATACTCCCATTACAGCACGCGTGTTGTTTATAAGTAAAGAGAAGTCCCACAGCCAAAGGCAAATGCTGACTGACATTTCTACCATGAGCTCAGGCTATAAACAATATTAGTTTGTCAGAATCAACTGCAGCCTTGTTGCTACATACTTGGCCAACAGTTCAATGAGATCAATACCGAGGCTTTAGTGCAGCCCCACGGTGCAACAGAATTCTAAAGGCTCTTCAGTAGAGCACTTTCCTTGTATGTTCTTGCATTACTACTCTTATTACTCTGTGTGACCAGCGTGGCCTTTGTCGTAACAATAGGAAAGTGCAAACAAAGGAGTCAAAGTGAAGAGACAGACAAATGGCAGCAGAATTTAAGCAAACTAAGAGACACACAGAACAGAGCAAAAGAAGGAGGAACAATAGAAAATTGAGATTTGACTTTGCCATGTTTTGTGTGTATGTCAATCAGTGTCATTGGACCATAAGCTCTTCAAACAGCCAGAAGATATTAAGCAAGTGTCTAAGTCTGAGCCAACACTGCTTCATCCGAGCATTAGAAGGAAAGGATGATTTGGAGAACAACACAGAGCACTTTTACAGGCTTAAGTCCCTACAGACCTTCCCCAACATTCACACCTAGATTCATGCCTGGGCAAGGGGTCTTCAGTAAAACAGTGGTGGACATTCAAAGACCTATCTCCTCTGATCTCCAAAAGCTCTTCTGAACACGGTGGAGGTTTGGTGTCAACAGCATAGAGAGCTGTATGGAAATCACCTTACCATTGACAGTCATAGTTGGCTGGTGACTGTCAGCAGCAGAAGTGGTCTTTTGGGTCGGAGAGTGGCAGTGGCTGCCTTGGCTGGGTGCTGGTACCATGGCTTGCATTTGGGACATTGATAGTGTAACAGAGAATATTAGATATCTATCAAAGATGCAGTTCCTCCTCTTCCTAGGAACAAGGAAAACTGTATTCTTTTGTCTGCCCAGCAATTAAGTTTGCCATATGACAGAGTTCTAGCTAATGCAATGTGGGAAGACATTGATCATTTGTACGACTTCCAGGCCTGGCCCTAGAAAACCTCCCACATGTACTGAGTCACCTTCTCTACTCCTTTTGGTTGACTGGACTGCTCACCCTCTGGAAAACCTGAAAACGTTTGTGTTGAAGATGGCAGACCTTCCAGAACCCCTGAATAACTGTGCGGAGAGAGCCCCTCTCTTTGTGCCCCCTGCTTTACCTGGAATCTCTCTGAACTATATTATGGAGAAATAAAAAACCTTATACTGTACTGAGACATGACGGCTGTATTTATTGCTGCAGCTTTGTCTATCCTCATCCATTCACATAGTGACCACAGAAAGCCAGAGCATAAAAGGAAGGAAATGTCACACAATTCACGATAGCAAATGGTATTTCTTTATAGAGTGCAAAGGATAAAACCTCTGGTACTTCCCAGAAATATTTGGTTGGCACTGGAGGAAAGCTAGAGTTCTCAGCAGAATGGGATCAAAGCTGAAGAAACCTTGCTCTGTGACCATTTCCGTCATTGTCCTTTTATCTACAAGTTCCCAGGGTCTGCAAGATATGAGCATAAATAAGTGACTGAGGAAAAGACCTTTCCTGCTTAAAATATTTGATACCCCACAAATGACTGCTTAATAAAATTCATAATGCCTGGAAAGTGGTAAAGTATATTGGAAAATTTTCCAAACTTTTTGGAAAAAGTTGTGTTATTAAATACTGTACGACCTTGGGAAAGCTACTTAACTTCTTTCTAAGCCTCATTTAATCATGCAGCTAAGAATATTTACCTCACAGTGCTGTTGTAATGGTTTAAGGAGATAATACAGTCAGGGAAATTCAATATTACTAAGACCTTGACATATTTAATAGAAAAAATTAAAAGTAGTTTCTTAAGAAAATGCAAAGCATTGGAATTGCTCAGAATGCAACTTTGGATGGAATTGAGTTTACTGATTTCAAGCTTTACTAACTCTTTGGTTGTTCCCACAGTTTAGATCCTATTAAAAATATAAATGTTTATTATGGGATCATGCCACCTTTGACCACATTTTAAACCATTTGCATTTTATGCTATTTTTTCCATTTCATTTATGAAAACAGCAGTTTGGGAAGCCTACCCTCCACGAGGTCCTGTAGCTTAGTGGTGTTATTTATTGAGCTGAGTGTGTAATGCTCCTCCACTCTAAGCTGAATAAGCTGGAACATTTTTCCCCTGCCAGCTCAGCTTTCAGGAATCACCGGAAGCCTGTCAGCCAGGCTGTGAGCCCAGAACAGCTAAGTCCTTGCCCACTAGTGAAAGGGGTCCACAATATGGTCCCGATGACTGAAAGCTGATGCGCCTCAGGGGAACCACAGGACTCTTACAGACCTAACCCAGGCTGTGTGGCTATGGTCTTAAAGCCACTTTTATCTTGATGTCTTCATTACTTGGTGTTTTGGTGGGATGGGAATGCATCTCCCAGTTTGGTCTGTATCCCTGGCCTGAATCTTCATTTGGTGGACCATAGCCTGATGGGGTTCTTGGTCATAGGGTGGCCCCTATGGAGGTGGAACCTCTTTCCATTTTCCACTGACTTCCTTTGCCCCCAATACCTTGCAATTCATTGAGACCTTTGGTTTCAAACTGCAAGGTCTAGGTGGGACACCAACCTGGCCCCTACCTGATGCTAAGCATCAACAGTGTCAGAATCCCAGTTGCCTCACTCATTGTGTCAGTTGGTAGCCAACTGGTGGTTTACGCCAGCCCAGGTTGAATGCAGCTGCACCACAACCTCTTGTAAAGAGAGATTTTCAATGTCTATATAAATCACATGAGAAGACCATTAAACTAATTCAGTAGGTCTGGGGTGGAGATTGAGCTTCTATTCTAACAAGCTCCCAGTGGATACCAATGCTGTAGGTATGGACCACATTTTGAGTAGACAATATTTATTGTTCTTACCTTCCCTCTTCAGCATCCATCAGGCTCTTCTTCGGAGCCCTCTTAGCTTCCTCCAATAACCCTCTTTCATACAACTTAAGTTCAAGTGTGTCTCATAATAAATTACACCCAAGCGTTGATGTGCTCAGATGTAGAGGCATAAACTCTCCCTACACTACACACGTCTACGCAAGGCTCATACCTCGTACTTTCAAGACTCTTGATGATCACTCTTAAGTTCTGCTAGAGCTAAAAATTAAATAAAATATCTGCCTAACCTAATTGCTATTCTTCCTATTGGAGATTGAGTTTCCCCCACAGTCCAGCAAATACATCAATAAATGGGACACCAGATTCATTTGGATGGAAGATACCGTAACACTCCTTCTGAAGCTTTAATTCTCATTAAAGTGTTGAAAAACAACCCAAAATGTCACTAGCAATTAACACGGGTGGAAGGTTGGAATTATATACAAGAAAACAACCATTTTTCAGTGACTGTTCTATAACTACATCTAGGTACAAAATATTATACTCTATAAACATTTCTGGAAATAAGCCATCGCCACAGTTGAAAAACAGAAATTTGATCTTGATTTTATATTATGTTTTAGTTAAAGAGAAAACAGATTTCTAAGCTAGCTCACTGGAATTGCCAATTACCCTAGTCAATGGGAAATTGCAAATGAATAATATACGAAAAGGTGAATCCTGTGCTCATGTTAGGAAGATAATATTCTCTCAGCTACTGACTGATTGTGTTCCAGGCTTGTGGAACTATGCATTTTTCCCTCCTTCTAAAGGGAGGGAAAATCAAAGCCCTTTGTCCACCTACTTAACACATTTTTTTCAGACTCCAAGGGGTGTGTTTGGCAGAAGGTTCTCTTAGCAAGTTATATAAATATCCAAATCAAGTAGAATTAGCCCTCATTACCATTCCTATAGCAACGTGATCTCACACCTGGAATGCTTCCCACCCGATGTTTCAATAGGTCATTATGTGGATCGGTACTGCAGAAATTCCTCCCCAGGAGTGAAACTGTGTGCCTGGAAGAACACCTGGTGGAGAACACAGATGGCAATGCCTCGCTTCTGAACTAGGTGGCATACCTTCAATCAACTGGTGCCATTTCTTCAGGGTTTGAGTTGGTATGTTGTTTTCCCCAGGTGTCTACTTCAGCATTCAAACAAAAAGGGTGTTTCTAATCCCATAATTAAAGAATGAATGCCTTATTGGGTGGTACTTTTTTTTTAACCATTTCTTATATAAATTTTGGAAACACACACACGGTTTCTAAAATGGAGTTGATATGAGCAGCAGTAGTTTTCTTAGTAGCATCTGAGAGAGTCCAGGGGTAAGACATACTGAAAGGGAGTCTGGGTGCTGAGGAAAACGCTGGTAAGGCAGAGGGGAGGTGAGTGTCTTTCACAAAGCAAAGTCCAGAAATAGCCAAGTACGAAGAGTGGAACCAAACATGCATCCAATTATTGATCAATATTAGTGACAAAAACAACCAGATATGAGAGAGCTTGAATGAGAAAAGGAGTTTGGGAGATCAGGCTGCCTCTGTGGGAATGGTTCCTTAAAGATGTCAGATAGTTTGGAAGGGCCCTACCATAGAACTGGTTGATACATACTTAGCACTGGAAAGTCATGGGTAAACCTATCTTCACTTGTACCTGTCTCCCAAATTTTTAACCCAGCTGTCTCTCAATTAAAGGGAGAGTAACTTAATTGTTGCAATTGCATTGAACTATCAAATACATAAATAAGCATGTATATTGTGAAAAATATGTGATAATTCAACTTTGTAAAACAAAAAGAAAAAAACATTTTCATTAAAGTGGAAGTAACTTAATTGTTGCAATTGCATTGAACTATCAAATACATAAATAAGCATGTATATTGTGCAAAATATGTGATAATTCAACTTTGTAAAACAAAAAGAAAAAAACATTTTCATTAAAGTGGAAATAGTATTTCAGTAATCTGAGTATCATCACAAGGACTGCTGAACCCTTCACGTCACCTTTTCTCTGTGCCTACATACTGTTTTTTATATGTATTGAGGGCAGCTTCCAAGTATCAAAAGTGCTGGTTGGAAAATGTCACTCAAATTAATGATTTCACTGACTCTAGACAGGGAACCCCAACAGTCTCTGGTTTATGGTCCCATGTGTTTTATCCGGGCTTTGGAACTGGAAGAAACAACATACAGCAGCTAGAAGCTCCCTTGGTCCTGAGAGGGTGGGTCTGGGTAGGCTAGGTGATGCTGGGTCTCCATCCTGGCCTTTCCAGAGACTTGTGCAACTCATGAAAATGCCTGCCCAGACAGATTTCTAAGAACCTAGAAATAATCTAATGCAGCAATTCTCAAAAGTTTTGGTCCCAGGACTCCTTTATAGTCTTAAACTTATTGAGGACCCCAAAGAGCTTTTGTTTAAGCCAGTCATATCTATTAATGATTATTATCTTGAAATTGAAAGTTTCAAAAAATAAAAATTTATTTATTAATTCATTAAAAATAACAGTAATAACCCATCATATGTTAATACAAATAGAATATACTTTTGTAAAAATATGTTTTCCAAAACCAAAACAAAATTAGTTAGAAAAGTGGAATTGTTTTACAATTTAATAAATACACTTAATGTCTTTTCATAGAAGACAGGTGAATTCTCGGATCTGTTTCTACATTCAACTTTATAGTATTACAGGTAATATAATCTCTAAAATATCACTGTACACTTGTGAAACAATAAGAATGAAGAAGACAAATAACACCTTATTATTAACCTGGACATATTTTTGAGTTTGCAAACCCTCAAAAATGGTCTTGCAGATCTGAGTGGTCCCTGGGTCATACTTTGGTAAGCATTGGTTTAATGCACAGATTTCAGAATCATTTAAAGAACAAAAACATGAAAGCATGAAAATACAGATTGCAGTCACCGTAACCACTCCCTATTAAAAATTCTTATCTTTTCTATTACATTCAAAATCATTAATAATTACTAACAATATAAATAAATTCTAAAAGTCAGAGCTTTGGAATGATGACAAAAGTTGAAAAAGATATGTATTGTTTAGATATGACATGCTACTAGATTTATTTTTCTAATTTCAAAAGATGGCCTAAAGAAAAATCAGATAAATAAAAATAATGAGTAGGAAATATCTAATTAGTCAACATCAGATGAAATATATTTAATACAGACTTACAATGCTAAGTATTGTTCTGAGCAATATTTTTACATTTATTTATTGAAACAACCCAATTAGATTATCCCCATTTTATAACTGAGGAAATTAAACCACAGAGAAGCTAAGTATTTTGCCTAATTTTTCACAATAAGTGGCAGAACCAGCAATTAAATACAGGCATTCTGGCTCTGGATTCTGAGTAACCAAAATATCACACTACTCAGTCCTCTGGTTACCAGTGAAGATCAATGTGTTGGCCTTCCAGAGACAGTTTTGGGGAATTTGTTTTTGATGGAAATTTTGTTAGAGCATCAAACAGCCAATCCCTCCTCCTTATCTTCCCCCAAGGATAATAAAAATACTTTGAAGTATTTCTCTTAGTTCTGGCATTATTTTTCTTTGTACTTATCTTCCATGATCTACAGATCAATATGTTGTTTAAAAAAAATAAATATTCCCTATTTTGGTCATTTTAAAAATCCATTTGAGCAGTACATGAAGCTTTAAAATAATTATAGTTCTGGTACCTAAGCTTTGGGGGTCTTATTCATAAAGTTTTTGCACAGCCCTTCTTCCTGAAGTGTTTCCCCTATGTTGTCCTTTAGGAGTTTTATAGTTTCAGGTCTTACATTTAAGTCTTTAATGCATTTTGAGTTGATTTTGGTAGATGGTGGGAGGTTTGAGTCTAGTTTTATTCCTCTGCACATGGATATCCAGTTGTCCCAGCATCATTTACTGAAGAAGCAGTTTTTTCCCCAATGTAGATTCTTGTTGCCTTGTCAAAGACCAGTTAGCTGTAAGTATGTGGGTGAGTCTAGTTTTATTCCTCTGCACATGGATATCCAGTTGTCCCAGCATCATTTACTGAAGAAGCAGTTTTTTTCCCCAATGTAGATTCTTGTTGCCTTGTCAAAGACCAGTTAGCTGTAAGTATGTGGGTTGGTTTCTGGGTTTTCTATTCTGTTACACTGGCCCAAGTGTCTATTTTTATTCCAGTGCCATGTTGTCTTGGTTACTATAGTTTTGTAGTATAATTTGAAGTCAGGGAGTGTTAGACATCTGGCTTTATTTATTTATTGCTCAAGTATTTTTTGGCTATATGGGGACTTTTGTTGTTTC
>NW_007730330.1:4150-9964 GCF_000696425.1 Galeopterus variegatus | reverse complement strand
TCAGGTCTTACATTTAAGTCTTTAATGCATTTTGAGTTGATTTTGGTAGATGGTGGGAGGTTTGAGTCTAGTTTTATTCCTCTGCACATGGATATCCAGTTGTCCCAGCATCATTTACTGAAGAAGCAGTTTTTTTCCCCAATGTAGATTCTTGTTGCCTTGTCAAAGACCAGTTAGCTGTAAGTATGTGGGTTGGTTTCTGGGTTTTCTATTCTGTTACACTGGCCCAAGTGTCTATTTTTATTCCAGTGCCATGTTGTCTTGGTTACTATAGTTTTGTAGTATAATTTGAAGTCAGGGAGTGTTAGACATCTGGCTTTATTTATTTATTGCTCAAGTATTTTTTGGCTATATGGGGACTTTTGTTGTTTCGTATGAATGTTAGGATTTTTTTTTATACTTCTGTGAAGAATGTCATCAGCATTTTGATGGGGACTGCATTGAATCTGTAGATCACTTTGGGTAGTGTAGACATTTTCACAATGTTAATTCTTCCAAACCAACAGCATCGAATATCTTTCCATCTTTTTGTGTCTTTTTAAATTTCATTCAGAAGTGGTTTGTTGTTCTCATTGTAGAGATCTTTCACTTATTTTGTTAAAATGATTCCTAGGCATTTTTTTTTCTTTTTTTTGGTGATTACTGTAAATGGGTTTACTTTTTGATTTCTTTTTCTTTTAGTTCATATTTGGAGTATAACACTACTGATTTTTGCATGTTGACTTTGATTTTGTATCCTTCAAGTTTACTGAAATCATTTATCAGCTCTAAGAGATTTTTGGTAGAGTCTTTAGGTTTTCTATACATAGAATCATGTCATCTACAAACCGGGACAGTTTGACTTCATTGTTTCTAGTCTGGAGGCCCTTTATTTCTTTCTCTTGCCTGATTGCTCTGGCTAGTACTTTCAATATTATGTTAAATATGAGTGGGAAGAGTGGGCATCCTTGTCTTGTTCCTGTTCCTAAGGAAAAAGCTTTCATCTTTTCCCCATTCAGGATGATATTGGTGGTGGGCTTTTTGTATATTGCTTTTATTGTGCTGAGATACTACCCTTCCATACCTAATTCACTGAGAGTCTTCATCATGAAGTGAAGTTAAATTTTGTCAAATACTTTTACTGCACCTATCATCAAATGGTTTTTTACTGGATTTTGTTGATAAATGGGATTATATCAAACTAAAAAGCTTCTGCATGGCACAAGAAACAATTAAGGGAGTGAAAGGAGAATCTACAGAATGGTAGAAAATGTTTACAAACTGTGCATCCAACAAGAGATTAATATCCAGAAGATACAAGGACCTCAAACAACTTAACAGAAAAAATAAGTAACCTGATTAAAAATTGGGCAAAGGAGCTGAATAAGCATTACTCAAAGGAAGACGTATGAATGGCCAACAGGCACATGAAAAAATGCTCAACATCACTCAGCATCAGGGAAATGCAAATAAAACCATACTGAGATATGTCAGTCCAGTTAGAGTGGCCATTATCAAAATGACAGAGAATAACAAAATGGCAAGGATGCAGAGAAAGGAGAATCCTCCTACACTGTTAGGGGGACTGTAAATTATTGCAGCCATTATGGAAAACTGTATGGATATTCTTCAAACAAATACAGACAGAACTGCAATACAATCCAACAGTCCCACTGCTGGGGATATATCCAAAGGAATGGAAATTATCATGTCAAAGGGACACCTGTACCCCCATGTTTATTGCAGCCCTATTTATGATAGCAAAGAGATGAAACCAACCTAAATATCTATTAATGACTAAATAAGGAAAATGTGGTATTATATACACAATGTAATACTACTCTGCCATAAAAACAAATGAAATTCTGCCATTTTCAGCAACATGGATGAACTTAGAGAAAATTATGTTGAAGAAATAAGCTAGGCACAGAAAGAGAAATACTGCATGCCCTCACTCATAAGTGAGAGCTAAAATAAATAAATAAATAAATAAATAAAAAGAAAAAGAAAGATACAACAATCACAATAACTCATTGAATTTTCAAAAGGAGGAAAAAGAACTGAGGCCAACAGAGGTGAGAAAGCGGGAGGGGAAGAGGAGGTTAGCAAGAAATTGGTAAAGGACCACAAAAAATGAGTACATTGTATAACGCTGAATATATAATTATTGTGATTGGATCACCACCTATTGCATACGGGTATTGATATTTCACTCTGTACCCCACAAATATGTATAATCAGTTATGTTTCAATAAAAAAATAGAATCTCCCCCCCAAAATATTGACACTGTTATATTCAATTGATAAAGCAAATTGAAAAGCACTTAGGTTTATATTTTGCAAGCTTTTCATTAACACAGTGCTTTGAAGGAGGCTGAGTAGAGCTTATGATCATTATACTGAATTTACAGATGAATTGACTGAGGCTTTGACAGACTGAGGTGCCCACAAGGATGCAGAGAAGAAACCACCTCTCGAAATCAGGTCCTTAGGTTGGACTGAGTTGTTCTAGCACTGGCTCTTTAATAATCCACTGTGGGCCTGGCAGGTCCACATGAGGAGGGGTGACTGTTGATTAGCCGGGTGGTGGTAGGTATTTTCTGATGGGACAGTATACAGTATACATCCATAGTCAGAAGAACTCTCAAAGCTGATCTGCCTCCCAAAACTAAAAGCCTGTGGCGATTTAGCCCACAGGTGATTAGGATCGGGGGAAGCTGGGTCATGAACCTAAACTCACACAGGCTTGGCTTCATAGTAGAACTCATATGTCTTATACTCTCCTGTCTTATTTTCATTTTTCTACAAAGCACTGTATGATCTCAGTTTACTCATCTGTCAATTGATATGAATGAGCTGACTACTCATCATTCACGTTCTGTAATTTTAATAACTTATCTTGAAAATTCTTCCTTCAACTAGAAAAGCCTATTTAGAAAAGTAATTAAGATCAGAACACTTAGGAGTTGAGAGTAAACCTGAACGTACCTCTGGGCCAGTCTACACAATTTCCCTGCACTCTCTCCCCCCTCAAGTATTCACATGCTGGCAGGCTTTGCTGTATTTTTATTAGTAATACAAGTATCCCCATGTACATCTAACCTCCTCCAAACAACAACTACAAACTGCAACAGCAACAATTGCTTCAGAAAGACAGCCACTAGTGGATCCTGGAACCTCATGTAAAACCACACGACGAGTCTCCTGATCTTTGCTCCCACAAGCAATGTCTTCACCTCCCATACAGAAGATATCTTCAGATGAGATCAGTTACAGCAAATAAATATGGTTCATAAGAAACCAGTGATAAAAGGCAATGGCTGGTGTTTTATTGAAACAGCAACCACGTGTGCTTATATTTGTGTGCTTATATTTGTGTTCTCTACCTGAGCATCTTTTTCTCAAAATAACCGGTATTTTATCAGGGTAGGGGATGACTTAAGCAGAAAAAAATGACCATAATCACTAACTAATATTAATGCCTTAATGATAACCTTAGAAAATTTAGGAAAACAGAATTGCAAAGTACAAGCTTGGGTCTTTCAAAGTGAGGCTTTAATCACCAACTCAAGTATTTAGACCTAATTTAGACAAACAAAGTATCTATTGCCTAGAAAGAAATTTAGTGTCAGTTTTCCTGGCTAAAATTTACCAGGATGTCACCCACATTTAATGGAGTTGCTTCCTGAGATAAAAACTATTTGCCTTGGGGTTCAGTCTGAGGCTCCAGGGGGAAGGGAAACACACACAGCCAAGCAACTGCTAAGGTGAGCTGAGACCAGACCACTGCAGCACCGGGGCCCAGTATAAGGCCCAAAGGGAAGTGCACACAGCCCAGCAGCCACGGAGGTGAGCCAAGACCTGCATGGCACTGGGGCTCATCTAAGGCCTCTGGGAGAAGGGAAGTGCACATAGACCAGCAGGCATCAAGGTGAGCTGAGACCTGCACAGCACCAGGGGCTCAGTCTACAGCCATGGAAAGCTAGAACAGGAGCCAAGCTCACATAATATAAATACCACCACACCTTCTGTCACCACAAGGACAGTTCAACACCACAGTAGCATCCAGAGCCACTCAACAGGCAACCTGCCACTCACTTGACTACATTGATATAAGAAGAGTCACCAGTAGAGCCTACAGATAGAAGAGGAAGTCTTTATCCCCATAGCCAACCCCAGAGTAACAGAAGAAGCAAGTCCCCTACAAGATGACCAAACATCAATGAAAAAATACTAGAACTACAAACAAACAAGAAGATATGACACCACCAAAGGAATACAGTAATGTTCAAATTCCAGACTCCATAGAACACGGAATCCTTGAAATATCCAAAAAAGAATTCCAAGCAATAATCTTAAGAAAGCTTGATGAAATAAAAGAAGACTCAATTAGGGCCAGCCCGGTGGCACACTGGAGAGTGCGCTGCTTGGGAGTGCAGCGGCGCTCCCGCCGAGGGTTCGGATCCCATGTGGAGACCGGTTCCCGCTCACTGGCTGAGCGCAGTGCAGGCGCAACACTGAGGGTTGCGATCCCATTACCGGTCAGTAAAAAAGACAAAAGGGGGAAAAAAAAAAAAGAAGACTCAATTAGAGAACACAAGGAAAAAAGAAAAAAACATCCAGAATATGAAGGAGGAAATTTACAAAGAGATTAATGTAGCAGAACTCCTAGAAATGAAAGATTCACTTATTGAAATACAAAACACAACAGAGAGCTTAAGCAGCAGGCTAGAGCAAGCAGAAGAAAGAATATCAGATCTCGGTGATGGTCTTTCTGAAATAACCCAGGCAGACCAAAAAAAGGAAAAAAAAAAGAATTAAATATAATGAGGAAAATCTAAGAGAAATAGCAGACAACCTAAAGCACTCTAACATCTGAATTGTGGGTACTCCAGAAGGGGAGGAGAAAGCAAAAGGTATTATTCAAGGAAATAGTAACAGAAAATTTCCCAGGTGTAGGGAGAGATGCAGACCTTAAGATCCAAGAAGCTCAAAGGTCCCCAAACAGATTCAATCCAAAAAGATCCTCTCCCAGACACATTATAGTCAAATTTGCAAACCTCAAGACAAAGAGAGAATTCTAAAAGCTTCAAGAAAAAAGCAGCAAGTCACCTATAAGGGAACCCCTATCAGAATAACAGCAGATTTCTGAACTGAAACCCTACAGGCCAGTAGAAAGTGGAATGATATATTCAAAACACTAAAAGAAAAAAACTGCCAGCCAAGAATTCTTTACCCAGCAAGGTTCTCCTTCAGAAATGAGGGAAAAATAATGTATTTCCCAGACAAACAAAAACTGTGGGAGTTCACCACCACCTGACCAGCCCTGCAAGAAATTCTCAAGGGAGTCCTTCATCTGGAATCTGAATAATGAATGTCACTACCATGAATACACAAGAAAGAGCAAAATCTGATGTTAAAACAAAAATGCCAGTGAGAAAGAGCAAGAAGCTAAATCATGCCACCTGAAATAGCCAACTAACTTTGAAGAAGAGAAATAAAAAGGGAAGTAAGGATCAAAAGATAAAAGCAATTAAATGACAGGAATTAAGCAGTATCTGTCAGTAATCACCCTAAATGTGAATGGATTAAAGTCCCCATTCAAAAGGCACAGATTGACTGATTGGATTAAAAAGCTAGGCCCAAGTATATGCTGTCATCAAGAGACCCATCTCACATATAGAGACACACACAGACTAAAAGCAAGGGGATGGAAAAGATATACCATGGAAATAGAAACCAAAAATGAGCAGGAGTAGCTATTCTTATATTGGATAAAATAGACTTTAAATCAAAAACCATAAAAAGAGACAAAGAAGGCCACTATATAATGAT
>NW_007730330.1:0-3225 GCF_000696425.1 Galeopterus variegatus | reverse complement strand
CATTCAAAAGGCACAGATTAACTGATTGGATTAAAAAGCTAGGCCCAAGTATATGCTGTCATCAAGAGACCCATCTCACATATAGAGACACACACAGACTAAAAGCAAGGGGATGGAAAAGATATACCATGGAAATAGAAACCAAAAATGAGCAGGAGTAGCTATTCTTATATTGGATAAAATAGACTTTAAATCAAAATCATAAAAAGAGACAAAGAAGGCCACTATATAATGATAAAAGGATCAATCCAGGTAGAAGACATAACAATCATAAATATATATGTACCCAATACTGGAGCACTCAGATATATAAAACAAACACTGTTAGACCTAAAGAAAGAAATAGGCCCAAATACATTAATAGTGGGTGACCTGAACACCCATCTCTCAGTATGGGACAGATCTTCCAGGCAAGAAACCAACAAAGAGACACAAGATTTAAACTACACGTTAGACCAACTGGACCTGGCACTTACGTACAGAACATTTCAACCAACATCTAAAAAATGTACTTTTGTCTCATCAGCTCATCGAACATTCTCCAGGACAGACCACATATTAGGTCACAAACCTAGCCTCAGCAAATTTTTAAAAAATTGAAATCATTCCAAGTATCTTTTCAGACCACAATGGAATAAATTGGAAATTAATATTAAGCTAAACTCTGGAAAGTATACTAATACATGGAAATTAAATAATAGGCTCCTGACTCCTCTCCTATGGGTCCAAGAAGAAATTAAACAGGAAATCAAAAAATTTCTAGAAATTAATGACAATAAAGATACATAATACCCAAACTTGTGGGATACTGCAAAGGCAGTACCAAGAGGCAAATTTATTGCAGTAAGTGCTTACATCAAAAGAACAGAGGGCTGAGCCCGTGGTGCACTCGGGAGAGTGCAGCGCTGGGAGTGCAGCAGTGCTCCTGCCATGGGTTCAGATCTCATATAGGGATGACTGGTGCACTCACAGCGCTCACAGGCTGAGCGCAGTGCAGCTGGTCTCAAAAAAAAAAAAAAAAAAAAAAAGAACAGAAAGACTTCGAATAAATGACCTAACACTATGCCTCAAAGAACTTGAAAAACAACAACAATCCAAACCGAAAGGTAGTATACAGAAAGAAATAATTAAGATCAGAACAGAACTAAGTGAAATAGAGACTGAAAAGCAATAGAAAATATCAACAAGGCAAAAAGTTGGTTTTTCAAGAAGATAAATAAAATAGACAAATCATTAGCTTGTTTAACAAAAAAAAAAGAAAAATAGAAGAAGAGAGAAGACCCAAATAAAAATCAGAAATGAAAATGGAGACATTACAACCTATACCACAGAGTAACAAAGAATCATTAGCGACTATTATAAACAACTCTATGACAACAAATATGAAAATCTGGAAGATAATGATAAGTTTCTAGACACATACAAACTACCAAGACTGCCAGTGTGCACGGAGCAGTGAGACGTCCAGCAGGGGAGGCAGAAGCTCTGCGGAGACCACACACCCTTCAGTGCTGGTGTGTGACCCAGCAGGTAGGCCTAACCACTGCCACCCAACTCCATCCCTAGCCCAGCTGAGTGCATGCTGACCAGAGAGGCAGCTCCGCAGAGAGGCCCAAGACCAAGGCACTAGTGGCAAACTGAGCAGACACCGAGGTAGCCATACCAAATTGGCAACCCCAGCAACATACTAGCCAGACAATAGTGTCAAACCAGTGAACTGTGAAACCCCCTGCCATAATGACTAAACATCAAAAGAAAGATACCGGAAATATGAAAAAATCAAGAAAGTACACCACCAAAGGGTAATAACTCTCAAGCTATAGAACAAGAAGCCCTTGAAATGTCTGACAAGGAATTTCAAGTGATAATTCTAAGGAAACTAAATGAGGTACAAGCAAACTCAGCTAGAAAACATGATGAAATGAGGAAAAGTATACAGGACATGAAAGAAGAAATGCACAAGGAAATCAATGCCCTGGAAAAGAATGGAGCAGAGCTGGCCGAACTGAAGAATTCATTCAACGAAATATAAAACACAACAGAGAGTTTAACCAGCAGGCTTGCAGAAGCAGAAGAGAGAACTTTTGACCTTGAAGATGGGCTGTTTGAAATAACACAGGCAGACAAAAAAAAAACAAAAAGAAAGAAAGAAAGAAAAGAAAAAAGAATTAAAAGCATTGAAGAAAATCTAAGAGAGGTATAAAACAACCTTAAGCACTCAAATATACAAATCATGGGTATTCCAGAAGGAGAGGAAAAAGGAGATTGCATTGAAAACATACTCAACAAAATAGTAGCAGAAAACTTCCCAGTTATTGGAAAAACACAGATCTTCAGATTCAGGAAGCTCAAAGATACCTAAACATATTCAACCCAAAAAGGTCTTCTCCAAGACATGTTACAGTCAAATTGGCAAAATTCAAATACAAAGAGAGAATCTTAAAAGCTACAAGAGAGAAGCATCAAATCACCTATAAGGGAGCCCCAATCAGACTAACATCAGACTTTTCATCACAAACCCTAAAAGCCAGAAAGGAATGGGATGATATATCCAAAATACTAAAAGATAGAGATTGCCAGCCAAGAATACTCTACCCCGCAAAACTGTCCTTCCAAAATGAAGGGCAAATAGTACATTTCTCAGACAAACAAAAACTGTGGTAGTTCACTACCACACGACCACCCTTACAAGAAATTCTCAAGGGAGTACTGGGCTTGGTACCTGAAAAATAACTACCATTCCATAAAAACTCAACAGAAATCAAAACCCCCTAGTAAAATAAAAATNAGAATCATTAGAGACTATTATAAACAACTGTATGACAACAAATATGAAAATCTGGAAGATAATGATAAGTTTCTAGACACATACAAACTACTAAGACTGCCGGTGTGCACGGAGCAGTGAGACATCCAGCAGGGGAGGCAGAAGCTCTGCGGAGACCACACACCCTTCAGTGCTGGCGTGTGACCCAGCAGGTAGGCCTAACCACTGCCACCCAACTCCATCCCTAGCCCAGCTGAGTGCATGCTGACCAGAGAGGCAGCACCGCAGAGAGGCCCAAGACCAAGGCACTAGTGGCGAACTGAGCAGACACCGAGGTAGCCATACCAAATTGGTAACCCCAGCAACATACTAGCCAGACAATAGCGTCAACCAGTGGACTGTGAAACCCCCTGCCATAATGACTAAACATCAAAAGAAAGATACCGGAAATATGAAAA
>NW_007730329.1:251469-252178 GCF_000696425.1 Galeopterus variegatus | reverse complement strand
AAGCCTTTGAGATCATCTCTCTATGTTCATTGCCTCTCCTTGCAATCTCTGCAGGGCTGTAACCCGATGCATAATTGGGACTCCCAACATCCACTTTTTTTTCTTTTCTAATCTGTCCTCCCTCTCTCAAAGCGTAAAATGAATGGCCGCATCATTTATACTTGGCAGTGAATCAACTGGTTACGCTTTAGCTTAAACTATGTTTAGAACTGAAGGGAATATGAAGCAGAGACAAATTCTCAAATTATTTTAGTTATGAAAAACATTTAAAGTTGGACAGGTGCAAACTTCAGAACACTGGGTGGCGCTGTTCCTCTTTAGCTATGACATCAGTGACCAAGTATTGGGCCCATTTTATTCAACCCTTTGCTAAGTCCTGAAACCCAGCACCAATTTTCTGCCTAGTGTGCTCACCTTGTAAGCGCAGGCATTTCTGCTGGGACAAAGGTGACTCACTGCCCATGGGTATCTCCTCCTGTGCCTTGACGCAGTGAATGACATTCCTATGGCCCTTTCCAAAGTGTTCCGATGTCTACAGAGCTACTGGTCAGCCTCAGCATATACCTTCCTTGCTGTAAAAATATCTGCCAATTTTTAAGGGTCACGAAGAATGACTATGTTTGGTAAAGATGCGTATACTAATTATCCTGATTTGATCATCATGTGTTGTATACAGGTATCTATATTCAACTCTGTACCCCACAAGTAT
>NW_007730329.1:243363-249991 GCF_000696425.1 Galeopterus variegatus | reverse complement strand
GCTCACAGGATCGCGCTGTCTCCTGTCACGGCCGCTCCAGACCCGTCACCATCTTAGAACCGGCATTCTCTGTATGTTGCTTTGACTTCTACATACTGCATTATATTATTAACCCTTTAGCTTATCATAGCAATATTAGCTGCAGAAGTTCTAGAACACATAGTCTCAACCCTGTGTGGTCCACAGGAAGAGGGATGTCTTTTCTTTTAGTTTCCATTTCTTTCGCTTAAATGCCAACAAATGTTTTTTTCCTGCCTTACTGGTTTGAATTGAGTCCCATGTTCTTCTGAAAACCAAAGTCAGTGGCCAAAGGGTCACATGCTGATTGCTTAGGTCAGGAGATACCCACCCCAAGAGCTGAAGCTGGTATCAATCCTGTCCAGACTGTTTTGCTGAAAATGGGGAAAGGGTTGTTCTTCAAAGAAAATCAGTGTCCTGTTGGGGCGGGGGGCTGGGATGCTGGGGAAGCAACCAAGCAAAGCCTGTAACTCACCAGATCCTCTGAGGTGATTCTGATTTCAGCTCCTGTCTCAATATTTGGATCCAGCAGCACTTCAACACAAGACCCATCCATTTCTACTTCTGAGTTCATTGAATCTATAGTTAATAAAAAATTCCCATTGGAATGTAGGGCACATGTTTCCCCAGTAGCTGGAACAGAGACTGGCATGGAATAGGTATTTGTGGAGTAGATGAACACATTTACTGAGCATCCACTATGTGCTAGACCATTCTAAACACTGAGGGTGCAGTGACAAAAACACTAAGTCCTCTTTCACCCAGAGTTTGCATTCAGTGGGGGAACTAGACAATGAAGAGATAAATATACATCAACCTAGCCATATGTGCTAGGAAGAAGATTAAAGTATGAATAGGAGTAAAGTGTGATAGGAAACAGGAGAGTGCTATTTTAGATAGGGTGGTCAGAGAAGATCTCTGCGATACAGAGACAATTGCACAGAAATGTCAGTGAAGCAATGGACCAAGCCCTGAGGACATCCGGGAGAGAAGTTACTGCAGAGAGAGCAAGTTCAAAGGATGTTCTTCCATTGCATCAGTTAGGAATTTTTAGTTTTAAAATATAACAAAAATAAATTATAGTTATTTTAAGCACCAGAAGAAGAATTTCTTAAAAGGATGCAGGGGTATTTCCCAGAACCCAATGGCAGGCATGCGGCAAGGTCAGGAAGAGACTAAAGCCAGGAGCTAGAAAAGCCTCAAGGATCCAGAAAGATCTCTCCCCATGACTCCTCTCAGTTCCTGCACCTACTCCATTGATTAATCAATGTATTAGTTAATTAATTCATTAAAATCTCTTTCCTATTCTTTAATGAGGGTAAGAGGTGATGGTAGTGTCTAAGACAGACAATAGAAAAATAGAGTATACAGTGTGTTGGATGATAAGTTCTATAGAGAAGGATAAAGCAGGGATGGAGGTAGAAACACTGCAGAGTTTTAAGTTTTAATCAGGCAACTGGGAAAGACCTTGATAAAAAGCTGATATTTAAGCAAATCCGAAAGGTGACTGGGTGAGTACATGGCTCTCGGGAGGAAGAGATTACAAGCTGAGAAACACAGGTGCAAAAGTCCTGGGGCACCAAGTTTGAGCTATAGAAGAGAGACCAGGAAGACTGGAGCAGATGAGAGAGGTGGACATTAGTTAGTAGGAGACTAGATAAGAAACATAATGGTGATCATGAGGGTGGTCAAGTGGGTTTTTATGAACTGTTTAGAGTACTTCAGTTTCTGCTCTTAGATCAAAAGCTGTTAGACAGTTGAGAGAGAAGTGAGTGGCGTGATCTGAGGATAGTTTGAACTGAATCACCCTGACTGCTGTGTGTAAAACAGACGGAGAGGGACAAGGTAGAAGCCAGGGACTTAAAATAACCCAGGAGAGAGAAGCTGGCAGCAGAGAGGTAGTGAAAAGTAGGTGAACTGATTTTTTTCTCCTGCAGATTTTATTTCTCTGCTACTTTATCTATACAGCAAATCCTGACTACTCCACAGCTCCTTAAGTTCCATGTCCCCTTTCCTCCCCCTCAGAGACTGCTTGGTCTCAGTTCTAAATTTTTCAGCTCAGATTGGGTAAGGTTTTCACTCCTAGTGCATTCAGCCATGACAGGGCTTGGGGGTTGTAGTATAAGCAGCGTAGCTAGGCTCCCCATCCCATCAGCAGTGAATTAGGCAGTTCTCAGATGACCTCCAGATTTGGTCGATACCCCTAAATTTATCTATTAAATCCTGCAGCCTGAACAATTCTTCTATGCTCTCTTTTTACATTTACCTAGCTAGCTCTTTAAGGATTCAACTCAGAGACATCCCTGGCCCTATTCTCAGGCTCTCATAGGTGTGTCTTTGTCATAACTTGATTACATACTTAGTTATTCTGTATTTTAATTTCCTGTTTTGAAATGAGCTCTTTGAAGGCAAAAATTGTGCCCTTTGCAGCAGTACAGTACCACTAGCACCTAGCAATGCTAGGCCTATAGTAGGTGCTCAATTATTATTTTCATATTGAATTATGTTTAATTTTGACATATTCAAACACTTATTCTACTTTGCTCTGATGTCTCTTCTTGCCCTCCTAACTAGAATAAAAAACACCTCTTGGGTTGGGTGTGTCACTTTCACATATTTGGCATATTATGGTGCCTGGTACAGTGCTAATCTCCATTTTTCTTGATTGCCATATTTAAGGTGAAAGAGCATTGATTCTGTAACACTCCTAAAGGAAAGATATCTCCTGTGTAGGAAAGTACTTACTTCAGAACATTAGATGGTGCTGTAAGCGAGGCATAAAGACATGCAGGAGCATTTCCTCCCATTTAGCTATACATGGCGAAAGAAGCCTTTTCATTTTCACAATAGATATCTATTTTCTCGACCTGAGCTGTTGCTGTGATTGTTGATCAGTACTTGGAGGAATCTGCAAATTCCAGTGGTACAGCTGGGAAATATAGAAATATGTGTTACTCACCAGCCAGGAAAACACAGGCATTTCTGAGAATCAGTATTCTCAGAATACAATAAGCCTTAATCTTCTCCAGTAACAAAGCCTTCTGAATCCATTAGAGACAGAAAAGCAGCAGATCACCCTCATAAAGTACAAGAATAACCTTTCTTGCCGTTTTTAACAAATACGTCTCTGACCTGCAAGTTTTCAGGCACAGCTTATGAGTCTACAGGGAAACAGCCTCAGACTGGAGACTCCAACTGCTAACTGCAGCTCTGCAAAAAAGAGTGTTTGGGAATAGGGAGTTTGCTCCATTTTTAGTCTTTCTCTACCTGGTGATAACCTGCATGTTCTCTGGGATGTCTCCTCATCTGCCTGTGACAGCTGTCACCCACTGACCCCTTAGAATGAGACACTTGATCTTGATGGCTGGAGGGATAGCTGCCTCAGTTCTCACCACTCCCTGGACATCCGTCCTGAGCTATTCCCTCAATTAAGGAGGATAAGGGTTCTTCAGCCAAGAAAAGTAGAAGTCCTAATTTTTTGGAGTCTAGCTCAAAAGTAGATTTTCCAATAAAACCTTCCCTAAAGTCTCTTCATAACAGTAAAACACATTTAATCAATATTTGTAGGTTCTACACATTGTGTTAGGCTCCTTCACATACATTATTTAATCCTTCTTGCAATGTGGTGTGGTCATTATTACTATCTCCATTTTCACTGAGGAAACTGAGGCTCTGAGAGATTAGGAATAACTTGTCTTAGGACACACAGAGAGGAAATGGCAGAGCTGGGATTAGGACCCTAGTTGTCTAGCATCTTAATCTTTTATATCAGTCAAATTGCCCCCTTCTCTGTTCCCACAGACCTTAACATTCACTTCTATTTGGGGGCTTGTTACACTGCTTCCCCTGTGCTCCATATGCTTTAGCACAATCAGAGCTCAGTGCATACCTTCTATTTGTCCTTGCCCAGTTGAATGACAGTCCTCTACAAAGCCAAAAGCCTTTGAGATCATCTCTCTATGTTCATTGCCTCTCCTTGCAATCTCTGCAGGGCTGTATCCCGATGCATAATTGGGACTTCCAACATCCACTTTTTTTTCTTTTCTAATCTGTCCTCCCTCTCGCAAAGCATAAAATGAATGGCCACATCATTTATACCTGGCAGTGAATCAACTGGTTACACTTTAGCTCAAACTATGTTTAGAACTGAAGGGAATATGAAGCAGAAACAAATTCTCAAATTATTTTAGTTATGAAAAACATTTAAAGTTGGACAGGTGCAAACTTCAGAACACTGGGTGGTGCTGTTCCTCTTTAGCTATGACATCAGTGACCAAGTACTGGGCCCATCTTATTCAACCCTGTGCTAAGTCCTGAAACTCACCACCAATTTTCTGCCTAGTGTGCTCACCTTGTAAGCGCAGGCATTTCTATTGGGACAAAGGTGACTCACTGCCCATGGGTATCTCCTCCTGTGCCTTGACGCAGTGAATGACATTCCTATCGCCCTTTCCAAGCTGTTCCGATGTCTACAGAGCTATTGGTCATCCTCAGCATATACCTTCCTTGCTGTAAAAATATATGCCAATTTTTAAGGGTCACACACAAAGAATGACTATGTTTGGTAAAGATGCGTATACTAATTATCCTGATTTGATCATCATGTGTTGTATACAGGTATCTATATTCAACTCTGTACCCCACAAGTATGTATAACCAATTATGTTTCAATAACAATAAAAAAAAGTTCATGGGAAAAAAATAAAAATATCTGCTAATTTTATGATGACAATTGTCTGATTTCATGGAGGTTGGGACACATTTATCAGCCTTTTCTCTTTATTGTCTTCTTTATTTTTCTTTTTTCCTGTGCATTTTCTTATTTTTGTCAAGGATTCCTTTCAGCAACCCCTGGTGCTTTTCCAGCTTTGTCCTCTGGCCTCCATTAGTTTTGCAAGGGTGTCTTTACTTCATCAGTCTTTAAGTTCTGTTGTTCTCCATAGCACATTCTCGAACCTCAGAGATCAACCATGGCAATGATACGGAGGAAGTGTGGAGGGAATCCAGAGGAGCAAGCGTCGGATGACGTCTGCAGAAGAAGGTATAGAAAGCCTCCTCAGGGATGACGGTGTGAAACTGGGCCTTGAGATATGAGTACAGTGAATTCTTTCTTCTGGGACTTTTTTTTCTTCTAAAATTCTGTTGTGCCTTTTTTGCAAATGAGAACACCAAAGCTCAGAGTGGTTTAAGAACTGACTTAAGTCCGTGAAGTTAAGAAGCAGTAAAACTTCTATTGATAAGTTTAGTGAGTTCTGTGTACAATTCACTCATTCATCTGTTACTCATTCATTCACCAAATATTTGCTGAGAACCTACTATGTGCTGCTACTATACCGTGTGATAGATATATAACAGAGAACACAAGAAGAAGTCCCAGAGGGGGGTTTGTATTTTGTGACATAGTGGGGAGGGGACAGACTGCAAACAGCATAAAATAATACATAGTATGTCAGGGGATGACAGTGTCATACTCTGGTGTGTGTGTGAGTGTGTGTGTGTGTGTGTGTGTGCTCGTGCTATTCAGGTGCATGTCAAGGAGGTTAGAGTAGGAAAGACATACATGTGCACCAATATAAAAGTTTCTTTATGATCATTACTTTTTTTGTTGAACTGCTTTCTCTCTCTTTCCTATCCCCTCCCTTCCAGAGAATTAGAGAACCAGGTACAATTGTTAAGCTATGGATGGACGTTTTTCTACAGCTGTATGCTGGGAGGTGGAATTGACAGAGTAGTCAGTGTAGCCCTGCAGTAGGCAGCAAATTATTTAATCTAAACTAATCTTAGAGATGAACCTGGACAGCACTTATGAAAAGCAATTTGCTTGATGTGTGCTTGCTTGTCTCCCCTTCTCCCCTCTTCAGAATGAAGCAGAAAAAAATTCTGAGAATTGAGGTTTCCTGGCAATGGGTTCTCATTAAGATTTCAGGGCACCTTGAAGAACATTCCCTCATATGTGATGATATTAGACAGTAAGGGAAGTGAGGGCAAAGGGCATTGCTGGCCAAGGAAACACATGTGGGGAAAAGTCAGCGTCGTTAGAAGAGGACGTCGACAGGCACCAAATGGTAGAAGAACGTACTGGTGAGATTGGGGCTGTAAAATTGGGAAGGACTTTGTGGCATTTTAACGCAATGAGGAGCTATTAGTTGCTTTAACTTGGGTGATGACATGTTCTATAGATGGATAATATCTGAGTCATCATGGAGGTGGGTTGGAGGAGAATAAAGAGAAAGGGAATAAGAAGGTAGGAATGGAGTGGAGGGCACACATGTAAAAGATTGTAAAGTAGTGTGGTGGGCAGAGTTTGACCACTGATGAGGTGAATAGTTGTAATCAATTGAGGAATTACTGTGTTCCAGGCCCTGCTGAAAATGCTTTCCACATGTTAACTCACATAAACCTTGGAACAATCTGATAAGAATCTTGTAAGATAGCTACTGTTATAATCCCCACTTACAGATATGGAAACAGAGTTTTGGAGAAGTAAAATAAACTGCCCAGGGATTTCCAGCTGGGAAGAAGAGTTGCTGGGAATCAAAACCAGAGAGCTGGGTACAAAGTCTCTCACTTAGCCACTTCTCTCTTTTGTCTCCCAGCATTAGATGGGGGG
>NW_007730329.1:241144-242467 GCF_000696425.1 Galeopterus variegatus | reverse complement strand
GGGGGGGGTTGAGAGGGAGAGAAGAGTTGGGATTCAAGACATAAGGTCAACTGATAGATACTATTCTAGAATATTGATGACGCATACTTGACATCCTACACTTTATATCCTAATTGATAATTAAAATATAATCAGCATGAACATACAAATGTTCTCTACTTTCCTCCTGAAATTCAGGTTGAAGTCACCTTCCATAAGCCTCCATCTTACAAAGTGTGGTCAGTTCTCTGCTTTCCCAACATTTCCTGCTAATTTCCAGAGACCTGTATTCCACTTGGTCACTTCCATCTCTGAGTTTCTGTTCCTGGAAGACTCTTGGTCTCTAAGTCAGAGTTTCACTTTCTGTGTTTATTCTTTACCCTTTGCCCCATTCAGACTCAGATTTCCACAAACATATACCCTAGCCCCTCAGGTCATTTATGTGACTTTGGAAGATAGAGACTGTTCCAGTTACTATTGCCGCCTTAACAAACCATCTGGAACTTAGTGATATAAAATAGCAATCGTTTACTATACTCATGGATTTTATTTGGTGAAGAATTCAGGCAGTGTGCTGTGGACGTGGCTTCTTTACTCTCCCAAAACTGAAGCCTCAACTGGGGATGACTCAATTAGCAGAGGACTGAATCATCTGGAGGAGTCTTCACTCACAAGTGCACCTCAGAGGCTGTGCCCAGCTGGGACTGTCAACTGGACGCCCACACTTGGTCCCCTGGTGTGGCTTGTGCTTCTCACAGCATAGTGGCTGACTGCCAGGAAGAATCCTTTAAGAGAACTAGTCAGAAGCTGCAAGATCTTTTCTGATTCAGCCTCAATAGTCCCATAGTCCCTTCTTCTGAATTGTTTATTGGACACTCACAAGTCCACACTCATTCAAGGAGAGGGAACATAGACTCCTACTTCTCAATGAGAAAAGTGTTAAATAATTTAAGGCTGTATTTTTAAAAAAAATAACAGAAAAAGGGCTGCAGTGCAATGATGCAAACAATAGAAAATTCCATTTTATATATCTTATTCTTACAAGTCTTTTGGTTTCTCCACCCTCAGGCATCTCTCAATAGACACTTTTCTCCACAGGCTCCTGACTCACTGCTATTCCCATTACACATAGATTCCTATTTATTTTCATTTATGCACCTAGGTTCATTCCTGCATTCAACAATGCACTGATGAAAGAATCTTGCATTCAACAAATGTTTATTGAATACCTAACATATGCTAGGCACAGTTTTAAGTTCTTGGAATACATCCATGAATAAAACACACTAAATCTATTTTCCTTTTGGAGCTTATATTCCAGTGAGAGGGAAATAAAGTCAATAA
>NW_007730329.1:238891-240288 GCF_000696425.1 Galeopterus variegatus | reverse complement strand
ACACTAAATCTATTTTCCTTTTGGAGCTTATATTCCAGTGAGAGGGAAATAAAGTCAATAACAAACATAACAAATACATTTTACCAAAAGTTAGGCAGAAGTGCTACAGAAAAAAGAAAATGTAGAGCATGGTAAGGGAATAGGGAATTTGAAGAGGGGTGAGTGCCATTTTAAATAAGGTGGTCAGAGTAGGCTCATTAAGAAGGTGGCATTGGAGTAAAGACATGAGGGAGGGGAGGGACTGAGCCATGTACCTATCTGAAGAAGAATAATTCAGATAAAGGGAAAAGAATAATCCAGATAAAGGGAACAGCTCATACAAAGGTGAGAGTAGTTCTGACATATGTAAAGAAGAGCAAAGAGGTGGTGGTGGCTGCAATAGAAACAACAAAAAGGGGAGTAGCAGGAAACAAGATTAAGAATGTGACAGAGGCCGAGTCGTGTAGGGTCTTCTAGCAAAAGGCTGCCAGTAAAGAATTGCTAGGAGTTCTACAGTTGGGATCCAGAGGAGGATTTTGAGCAGAAGAGAGATTTATTTATCTATCTATCTGTCTGTCTGTCTGTCTGTCTATCTATCTATTTATTTATTGACTTAATATTTTAAAGGGACCCCTCTGTAGACTGTAGGGCAACAACTACAGAAGAAGGGAGGTGATTTAAGAGGTTATTATAGTCACCTGTGTATGGAAAGGTGGTGGCTCAGACCAGGATGGTGGCAGGGGAGTTGGTGAAAAGTGATCAGATATCAGATATATTCTGAAGATAGATTTAATAGAATTTCCTGACATTGGATGTTTACAAAGCAAAAGAAAGGAGTTGTAGGTGACTTCAATGTTATTGGGCCAAGAAACTGGAATGATGGAATTGCCATTGATTGAGGTAAAGAGGACATGTGTGGAAGCAAGCTTTTGGGGGGTGTGGGAAAGATTAGGAATTGAATTTTAGATGTGGCAATCTTGAGAATGTATTAGACAAATAAGTGCAGATCTTACATTAGATATACAAGTCTAGTGTTCAGAAGAGAGGTCTGGACTGGGCACATAAACTTGTGAGTTATTGGCATGTCATTGGCATTTAAAACCATGAAATAAGATGGAATCACCACGGGAGTGAGTGTACACAGAGGAGAGAAAAGAACTACGGTCCAAGCACAAGGACAGGTCAGAGCAATATGCAAAGAAGACTGAGATGAAATGTTCACCAGCCCAGGCATAAATGCAGTAGAGTGTGGTGTCCTAGAAGCCAAGTAAACAGACATCAAGGTTAAGAGGAAAAAAGTAAATCAGTTGTATCAAATATTGGGGTCATTTATCTGATGGGCCAGGTAAGAAGAGAATTGAGAACTGACCACTGACTTTAGCAATGTGGGTATCTGTATAATCTTGAAAAAAATACTT
>NW_007730329.1:236525-237979 GCF_000696425.1 Galeopterus variegatus | reverse complement strand
GGGCCGGCCATCATTTTCTAAACATAGACAGAAAGCAAGGTTGTCTCCTGAAAGTGAGCTTAGGAGAGGCAAAGTTGAAGACTTGATGAGAGAGGAGTTTTCCAGTAGTGATTTATTTAGGAGCGTGGAAGAGTGAGTGGACTAAGGAAGTGTGAGGTAACTGCTGAACTTTGTAAAGGGTTCTCTTGAGTTCATAGTCAGAGATTTAAGCTGATCTAAGTCACAGCGGTTGCATGTTTATTTCCAGGCATGCTTAGCTGCACAAGGGCAAGCATGGGTGGATGAAGAGTTGATTTAACAAGGTCATGGTTTATCTAGTGAGTAAGATGAAGTGAAGGAGTGACAATGGAATCAAGAGCATCAAGGGTCTATGCCAATTGACCATGGCATTTAAGCTGGTTTGAAGAGTTTTGAAGTGAGGGTACTAAATGAGTGGATGGGAGTTAGACGGTGGTGGTCAGAGAGTGGAAGGCATGAAATGACTGGTGCTGCCACTGTGGGTAATGATGAGGTCTGGGATAAGCTCATGGGGTTGAGAAACTGAGGTAACACGGGAGGCAAGATCGTTGGAGGGGAGGGTTTCAAAAGACTGAGAATCCAGTATGTTGGGAGGATTATGTAGCTGGTATTATAAGGATGGAAGACATTGAAAGCATCCTCTTTATCTTCACATGAGGTATGGATTGTTCTTGACACCAGATTTGTGCCTAGCCCATTTATCATGCACGCCCACAGTGTTACTACAGCACTCCCCGACCCAAATGACCACACACACATTGGACTAGTTTATGTAGTCAAATACTCTAGTCATCATTTCTAGTCAGTTATGGAGTCAAATAAATTCTAGCCAGAATTTCAATCTCTTTGTCCAGAGACCTTAAGGCACAGCAAAAAGTAAGAACTTCCTTTTCATACACGGACAACCTTAAGAGTAGGTAAAGGGCAATTGTTAAGGTTGTTGACCTGGACAGACTGCAGCATGAGGCTCATTCCAGATATTTCAGAGGCTATGGGTGGTCAAACTAATTCTAGATTGCATTCATTGGTGCGGAGGGGCCATCTGGTTATTGGGCCACAGTGACTTAGATGTTGGGTGGGATTGAAGTCTTTAATGAAGAACTGCAATCTTTTTTCCAAAAGGCAAGTGCTAAAGAAAGCAAGGTGGTCAAACTCTAGGAGAAAAAGCTGTACTTTCCCTACTAACCCAAGACCCAAGAGCTAAGCAATTTATTCTCTTGTGACCCTTGTAGAAGTAGCTCTTGAATAACATAAAACTTTCAGGGAAGAGTCCAGTGATAGAATCAGCAGAAAAAGAGAAATAGAGCTTGATACTAGGAGTCACAAAGAAGCCCCTATATGTCATCACAGTAAGTACTTATCCTTAAAGAGAACAATGAATTTACAAATCCATGTTCAAGTAATAGAAAATTGTCGGGCCTCCCTGAGCCAGAGGC
>NW_007730329.1:234265-235099 GCF_000696425.1 Galeopterus variegatus | reverse complement strand
GGAACCATACTTAGGCAGGCGCCTTATGATTTGATTGCGCCGCAACATGGCCCAACAGAAAATGATCTATCCAGAGAGCATTCAGCACAAAACATGCAGGCAGGCTTTTGAAAGCTTCGCAAAAAGGCTCTCAAACTAAGGTATTATTTTTTGATTTCTTCATATTTCAAACCCTAGAGGCTGGGGTATCAACAAACACCTCTAACACAATATAAATGAAAGGAAACCATGTACTCCAAAATGCTAAGTCAGGATCAGAAAGACAATTTTCGTATGAACTTTTCTTCAATTTCCTCTGGGCTAATAAAAATAACATGGATATATATATATATTTTTGCATAACATCTTTATTGAGATAATAATTCACATACTATACAATTCACCCATATAAAGATCAATGATTTTTAGTATATTCATGGAGGTGTGTAACCATCACCACTATCAATTTTATAACCTTTTTATCATTCAAAAAAATCTTGTACCCATCAACAGTTACTCCCATTTCCTCCAAGCCATAGAAAATGAGTTATCTACTTTCTTTCTTCATAAGTCTATTTATCTTTAGTATCTATTCAGATACTTTTCCATTTATTTTGTTACTTTTTTCTTTTCTGATTTTTAATTATATTATTTGTCTTTTAATTATTGAGTTGTAAGAGCTCATTATATGTATCTGGATACTAGTCCTTTTATCAGTTACATGATTTGCAAATATGTTTTTCATTCTGTAGGTTGTCTTTTCACTTTTTTGATGATGTCTTTTGAAATACAAAAATTTTCACTTTTGATAAAACCAGTATGCCCATTTTTTTTTCTCATTAAATGTTTTTTTTT
>NW_007730329.1:223486-233286 GCF_000696425.1 Galeopterus variegatus | reverse complement strand
ACACACACACACACACACACACTCACACACACACACACAAAAACAAACAGTATGCCCATTTTTTATTTTGTTGCTTGTGTGATTAGTGTCATACGTAAGGAACCACTGCCAAATCTAAGGTTTTAAGGATTTAACCTTATATTTCTTTCCTAAGGGTTTTATGGTTTTAGCCCTTTCATTTAGGTCTTTGAGCCATATTGAATTAATTTTTGTATATGGTTTGAGGTAGGGGTCCAACTTTATTCTTTGAATGTGATATTTAGCTATCCCAGCCCCATTTGTTAAAAAAACTATTCCTTCTCCCACTGAATTGCCTTGGCATCTTTATCAAAAATCAACTTACTACCAACATGAGGGTTTATTTCTGTACTCTCAGTTCTATTCTGTTGGTTTGTATGTCTATCCTCACCATATTATCTTGATTACTGTAACTTTGTAGTAGGTTTTGAAATTGGGAAGTGTGAGTCCTCCAACTTTGTTCTTTTTCAAAATTGTTTTAGTTATTCCGGGTTCCTTGAATTTCCATATGTGACATAGCATCTTGATTTTATATTTTCCTTATTTTGTGACAATTAATTTTTACCTGGTTGTAGAGAAATAAGGACGAAGAATAAATCTTGGGCCTTAATTTACCTCATTTGTGGGAAAGAGAGGTGGAGGCAAAGTCTCAAGACAAAACAACAATTAATTTACATAGTCAATGTGTCTTAATTTTACTTTGAAAATAAAATATAAACAGACAAGTAGAAAGATCTAAAAGAGATTAAATGGTGGGGCTATGAAGTAGGCATTTATAGACAACTGATTGAGTTGTCTATAAATGGAAAAGGAGTACGAGAAATGTGAATTGTTGTAAAAGATTCTAATAGTACAAAATATCTTCCCTGTTGGCCTCTACATTAGTATTTAGTATGTTTGAACTCAATTCATTTTTATGTGTTTGGCATCACATGCAAATAGTCTCAATTAAAATGCACATTATTGGCTGAATGGAATGGGGAAAAGGAGGATGTTATTTAAGCTGAGATTGAGATAATCATAAAGTCAACATGGAACATGGATTATCAAGGTGGATGCTGAATTGGCTAATGCTACTGGCAGAGAAAAGGTGCAGGTCAACGTGTGTCATGAGGATGGTTGATGACAGTAATGAGGATACGGAGGATACGTTATGAGGTTATAAGAACACGGTGTGAACCTTCAATAGAAAGGTGTGTAGTATGACTGCAAAATAGGAGCTCTGTGCCTGACACAGACAAAGCCCACATTAACTCATTTTTAATGGCAAGATCTGGAAGTAACTCTGGGGAATACAGAGTAGTATAGTGTTCTACAAGCTTGAATACTAGTTGGAGATTCAAGGGTCTAGTCTGCTTTTTCTCGTAGCTCTTGCCATTCCTCTTGAATCTTAGAGATGAGGAAAGTGAAGCCGAGGCTCTAATTGGAGTCACTTGCCCATTAGAAATGAGACTACCCATGGTTCTCTTCTCCTTATTTGGTTTCATCTTTGTCAATTTCTTCTTTTCCTTAATTCTGTCCAACTCAGTGTCATGGTCAACCTGATCTGTCTCTCTGTTAGTTGCTCCTGTTTTGCCAGTAATACCTGTGTTCTGTTATGTACCTATTATCCTCAATCTATTTTTTTTATTTTATCAATATATGATGTAGATGATTTTCGTGTCCCTTTACTGATTCCTCCCTCCCCCTTCCTCTCCCCCCATCCACCCACCAACATCACATCTGTTCACTTGTCTTAACAAGTTCAAGGCATTGTGATTGTTGTGTCTTCTTCCATGCCCCCACATTTGTTTGTGTATTTATTTATTTATTTTTAGTTCCCACAAATAAGTGAGAACATGTGGTATTTCTCTTTCTGTGCCTGACTTATTTCAGTTAATATAATTTTTTCTAAGTCCATCCATGTTGCTGCAAATGGCAGTATTTCATTCTTTTTTATAGAANGTTGCTCCTGTTTTGCCAGTAATACCTGTGTTCTGTTATGTACCTATTATCCTCAATCTATTTTTTTTATTTTATCAATATATGATGTAGATGATTTTCGTGTCCCTTTACTGATTCCTCCCTCCCCCTTCCTCTCCCCCCATCCACCCACCAACATCACATCTGTTCACTTGTCTTAACAAGTTCAAGGCATTGTGATTGTTGTGTCTTCTTCCATGCCCCCACATTTGTTTGTGTATTTATTTATTTATTTTTAGTTCCCACAAATAAGTGAGAACATGTGGTATTTCTCTTTCTGTGCCTGACTTATTTCAGTTAATATAATTTTTTCTAAGTCCAACCATGTTGCTGCAAATGGCAGTATTTCATTCTTTTTTATAGTATAATTTTTTCTAAGTCCATCCATGTTGCTGCAAATGGCAGTATTTCATTCTTTTTTATAGAGAGTAGAATTCCATTGTGTAGATATACCAGTTTCCTTATCCACTCATCTGATGATGGACATTTCGGCTGGTATAATCATCATGTCGAAGGGATACCTATAATCCTCAATCTATTTTAAAATATATAATTTTCACTTAAACATGGACCCCCTGAAGTTTCTGTTTCCCTCCTCATATGGATTCACCTCAAATGATCTAACTTGAAGATGTCATTTGTAGACTAGATATAGAACTATTGGTTTGGAGATCAAAGAGAGAATCAGTTAAGATCTAACAGGATTTTGAGGCATCTGTGGCTTTTCTCTCTTATTTCTTCTCTCATTTGAACTCAACTCAAACTGCATACTTTTGATTTTCTTCCTAAGTTTGCTCTATGCCACTAAAATAATGAAAATCTTCTGAGATTATTTCCAAGTTATGCCAATATCTAGGTTTGGCAGCTAACATGTAATACCAACACCTTATGCTTTACAAACTTATTTTTCTGATTTGCAGTACTAATTTGCATTTAGTCAGCAGTGAGATGGAGCTTTCTATATGTGCAACTTCTATGTGCTCACTACTAAGCTAAGAGTCCAACTTGTCTTTCCTCAGAAGATCACAACCTTATGTGAGATGTGGGTACAGGCATGATATCTGCCATTTTGTATCTGTCCCTCATTCCTTTTGAAAATTCCCCCTTTGCCAGTCTATATGATTCTGCTGGGACTGCCAATTTGGGAGCCTCAAATCCCCTGCTTCAGGGGTGGATGGGCCTATGACTAAGGCTGGGTAATCAAATGCTCACATTCCTCTTGGACATAGTGATTCACCCAGGGAGACCAATTAGAGTTTTTATGAGGAACCAAAAGGTAAGAGGGAGGGATGGGGGCAGAGGGAGAGAGAGAGAGAGAAAGAGAAACTATATAATTTGAGTACCCAAATTTAGCTTTTTTTGAAGCCTACTCTTACAGACATTGTATGTTGAGAGCTCATGCATTCAGTTTGTTCTTAAGCTAACTTATACCTATCACAGAGTCCTGACTACATGGTAAATCATCACAGTCCAAGAGGATAACACTGTTATGGAGGAAGGGACACAGGGCAGGGCAGAGAGAGCCACTTCTGCCTGGACAAGACCAAGTGATAGTAACAGCTGCAACATTTTACTGCTTCAAAAATGATTATACGTATATTACCTCAGTTGATCCCTATGCCAATGCTATAAGAAAAAGATTCATATAATACTTATTGCCAAAATATTAATGACTATAATTATCCAAAGGGTAGATGGAGGAGGATAGAAAGCTAAAGAAGTTTGGGACTCAAAACTTCCTACACAAAACGACAACTATGATGAGTTTTAATACCACTCCCCAGCCAGCATTATAAAAATATTTCTTGAGATCTAATGCCTTTCCACAAACTATTCTATTGCTTTATAGTCTCACATAACATCTAAAGTTTGGTAAAAAGATGTTTTGTGATTTTTTTGGTGGGTTCTAAAAAAAAGCCCACAAATACTGCTAGACACTGAAATGATAAACATAAAAAACATAGAATTAACTTGAGTCTGTGAAGCTTTGCAAGAACCAAAATGACTTTATTTTCTATCATTTTCCCCAAGATGCTAATATTTTAGATCTATGTATAAATGTTACATGGGTACTGCCATTATGTAGATATTTGCTCCTGGATGATAAACAGTTACATTTTTTTTCTCCCAAATTTAATTTGATTCTATTGCAACCACGGCCAATGAGTAATAGTCTTTGGAGACGGGTGTTGCCAAGTGTTATGAATGTGACGTCTTGTTATATGGAAAAAATTGCCAACAGCCTTAAAAGCACAGACTCAGAAGGGAAAATATTAAGGGCTATTTCTCAGACTATAGTATTCATTAGTAAACCTCACACACCCTTATTGCTTAGAAAGCTGCAGACTCCATTCTCTGGTTCTCTCTAGTAGCATACAAGACCTCTTTCAAATGTTTAGCTCTTACCCTCATATATATCCTGGCACAAAAGTACAAATGTTTGTCATATGCCATTCTCAACGCCTGGGATGGTATGTCCATCCTGACTTTATCACAAGGAAATCGTGTAGTGTTCTATACAAAGATACAATGAAGCGATGACTCCGTGTTTCCTCTAGTTCCCCTGTGGCAGTGATCAATACCACAAAAGGCAGTGGTCAAGCCTAGTTTTTCCTTCTTCCTTCATGTGTCTGAGGCAATGCCATGTGTTCAGCCTAGACTTTTTCATTTTCTTCTAGAGCACACAAGAAGATCATATTTCCAAGTTTCCCTTGTAATTGGATTGAGGCTGCATAACTGAGATCTGAACAGCAGACTGTGCAAATCTCATTCCTAGCCAAATACCCTTTTCCCTGGCGTTCTCCATGTTTTCTTTCTTTTCCACGGTAAATTTAAAGATCAATTGTTAAAGGTAGTTGTGCCACCAGACACATGCACACTGGATATGTGAATGCATGGAACAAAGCTTCCTGTCCACTGTATTGGACTCTGAGGTGAGCATGCAAGAGTACTTATTGTACTAATCCACTGAATTTTTTTTTAATTATTACAGTGTTTAGTTAATCCTAATATATTTAATATCACCACCGACTCTTGCTTGTATTATCTGGAGGAACAATCGCACTCCATGTACGATTAATAAGTGGCCAGGGGCTGCTCTGAAGGATAGCCTTTCAACTTTAAACACATGAAAACGCTCACCAAACATGAAAGCCATTGGCATCACCTGGGTCAGCGATGGGATATCGGCATGTGACCTCACCAGGAGAGTACCAGCCTCTGAGTTCCTATCTGAGCAGTGTGCTGGGGCAGAGATGCTGATCCACGAATGACCCACAGGAATAGTAAATAAAGAACCATTGAAGGTGAATCATTAGAGGCTGAAGAAACCACAGCAGAAGCTACTTTTGCTGAATGTTTAGTTTTCCTTTGTTATAAGAGTTTTACTAATTGAAAGAAATGTATCTTCTTTTGTCTAAGTGGCAGGTGGTCAGGATTGTTATTGGTTTTTTTTTGGCAAACTGTATAGAAAATATAAATATCATCACAGTCTAGAGATGAGAAATAAGCTAAATATAAAGATACGACCATACTCCTTAGCAGCCACAAATAGATACAACCTCCTCCCATTACCCTTCCCTAATCCTTCACCTTATGATCCCATAATACCCAATTACTCTGAGTTCCCCCAAGAGCACCATGGGCTGCATGTCCCAGAATCTTGGCTCCTGATTTCCTCCCCGGCCTCTGCATCCCACCTCCTGACTCTCCTGGTGGAGATTATATGTCCTTCAGCCCTCAACTTCTCTATTACCCTCTTCAGAATGTCTTCTGATGTGGCTGAGAATAGGGAATTACGAGCAGAGTTGGGAAACGTAAGCAGCAGCAAGACTATGAACTGCCGGGAATGCCATCCTCAGGAGTTGGGACTTCAACACTCAGGCACCGGGGGAAATTCCAAGTGGTTCAATGAAGTCCATTGATCCAAATCGTGTCCCCCTCACTGGTGCTAACAGCCTTGTTCAGAAGTTTCACCACAGTTGGAGACTTGAACACTGTGGACAAGGGAGAGCTCGGACTGTGGCTCCTGGAAATGCTTCTCCAGAAATGGCACAAGTCTTATCGAGTAGTTTCAGAAACAGAGCACCTGCCAATAGCTTTCCCTGAGGCTGCACATAATGTTGCATTTCCATTTCTCTAGATTTTCAGAATATAGTATAAATCAAACTTACATGGGTCATCCCCTAGGGAGCACTTGATGCACACAGGTCTTGGCTCCATCATGAGACCAATGTTATTATCCAAAGAAAATGAAGTCCTCAGAAATTATTTTCTTTACCTTTCACTGAATTTGATTTTCATTTTGAGATTTCTAGCAATCTCCCTCAGTTGAAACAAAACTCAGCAAACATCTCTTGACCACTTACCATGCACCAATCGTTGTGCTGGGAATGCTGGGAATTCCAACTTTATGATGGTAAAGGTGGGCACAACTTTTAGGTCAGTACAGGGTGAGGAATTATAATAGGGTTGCCAGATTTAGAAAACAAAATTTCAGGATGCTCAGCAAATTTTGAATTTTGGATAAATAATACATTATTTTTACTACAGGTATGTCCCAAGTAATATTTGAGGCATACTATATCTAAAAGATTACTCACTGTTTATGTAAATAAATTAAAATTTAACTTGGAAAAAAAAAAAAAGAATGTCTTCTCTGATCCCCAAGAAGCAAAAGCTTCTGCTCTTTGTGCTTCTAAAGCACCTGTATTTACCTCCATCATAAAAATCGTCAATTTGTAGAATAAATACTTATTTATATCTTTCCAGTAGGCTAGAAAACCCTGGAGTATAGGATTCTTATTTTATTTATCTCTACATCCCTGGGACTGGCAAATACTTGGCATATTGGGGGTGCTCAATAAGTTCTCACTTAATTTAATTGAGCTCACTAGGTAACAGAAGTCCCAGAAACAGAAAAATTTTAAATGTCATCTATAATCTATGGACAAGGCAACGTATAGCATGGGAAAATAGGAAGACACAAGATAGAGGTGCAATAAGTTCTCACTTAATTTAATTGAGCTCACTAGGTAACAGAAGTCCCAGAAACAGAAAAAATTTAAATGTCATCTATAATCTATGGACAAGGCAACGTATAGCATGGGAAAATAGGAAGACACAAGATAGAGGTGTAGTTGTTAGTGTTCTATTATTTAATGTAAAGAGGGTCTCAGCTTGATGCTAAACTACAGTCAGGGTCATCTGGAATATATCTGGGCATGTCTAAAGGCAACTTGAACATAGCCACAAGCATTCTATTGTCATGATGGATTAGGAATCTTTTGGAGAAGACATCATTCTGAGCAAAGACAGAGTTTGGACGAAGGATTTTTGTCTGGAAGGCAATAGTTTGCACAGGAGTTCAGAATAATTCTGAATAGCACCCAGTGTCTTTCACTCAGGTAATTGTTCATGGACTAATTATCACATATTTGCCTGATCCTAGGGAGAGAGATTGGATAGTAAAGCCTGAAAGAGCTATTTTAGGAAAAGCACCATAAGATGCTGAGTCCCTGTGGCAGTGCTGCTTTGTGGCTGCTGTGACAGAGTTGCACGGAGGGATTGGGAATTTTCTCATCTTGAGTTATTCCAGAGCGTAGCACAGACTCAGCCACCTGGGGAGCTAACTTAGCTAGCCTCTGTCTTAAATGAAGAAGTGGTAGCAGATGTTACTCTTTGGTGAATGTTAACAGAACCACAGGGAAATAAGGCAGCTTCATGACAGTTTCATGGCCAGGAACAACATCAGGGCTTCAAAGCAGGGGACCAGGAGAGGAGAAACATGGTAGATCCCAGATGGCAGCCCAGAGGATTTGTTTGCAAACATCTGCAACATCCTCAGTGACCTTCAGGAATACTGTGTGGGGAGGAATTTGCATCAGATGGGAGTCTCATAATAGTTTGTGAAGAAGCAAAAATATACTACTTATTAGTATATTGAGAAAACCCTATTTTTAACAATTATAACCTGTGAAAATCTTGGTTACATTTTAAGTAAGCAGGATGAGTTTTAATCGGCAAGGTCAAGTTTGCCCTAGGTCGAATTGGGACATTACAACCACTAGCAATGATTGTGAATGATTCATGAAGCTTGGGAGAGGAAGCAATTTAAAGTCCATTCTCATGAACGGAGAGGAACGATAGTGCCGTGTGATATGGATCCATCAGTGGGTCATACTGCGAAACAAACAAACGAACTGAATCTCCCACCAGAAATCAATTCCTAAGCAGCCATAAGAGCACAGGGTTTTGGGTGAAAAACAGCAGGGCTTTGTGGGGAATCGATAGCATCAAACTAGTCTGTTTTCTTTCTGTGACAAGGTGATAGAAAAATTGAAATAGACAGTGTATTTTGACTTTGCTAAGGCTTTTGATTTTTCTCAGTGAGAATTTCTCTTCAACAAGGAGGATACTTTAACAGATATTTTTGGAATGTCTAGTGCATATGCTATGTAACAGGTTTACTGTGATAACCATTCTCCATCTGTGAGGGATGGAGACTCTCGTGAGGGCAGAGAGACATGTGGCCGGGAACTAAAAATCAGGCTTTAATCCAAATACTTGCAAAGTACTATACACAGTGGGACAAAATGTACAGCTAACCTCCCTAAAATGGTCTGGGAATGCTCCCTCAAATAAAGAAAAGCTTGAGTAATAGCTAGGAATCTGATCAGAGAGCAAGAGATAAAGACTTGAGAGTTAGTAGAACATTCATCTCTACCACTTAGTATGCTCACATGAACATGCAAAAGCTGCCAGAAACTCCCTGGAAAGCATTGTTTTTCTCCTCCAGGTCCTAAGGTGTTGGTCTTTGCCTCTAGACACATAGCCATAGCTCTCAGTCCAAAAAATTAAGGTGGGGATTGTTAACAAAAGACAAAACTAAGAAAGACCCAAACCAGGATACAGTATTTTTCTAGACCTGTTTGGTCATCTGACTGCCATTGTAATCTTACAGGTCCAGGTAATCAATCAATCACTTCTGCAGATGGTAGCTGCCAACACAAGTCTTTTTCTACTGACTACCCCTTCCTTGTTTAATAGCAGATGAAAGAAAATGATATCACATGTTTTAGCTGATCAAGGAATAACTGGCCAGGGGTCACTTTGCATGACAGCCATCTAGGTCTGCAGAAATGACACATAGAAATAAAGAGACTGATCTGGAATGTTGGTGTTAGGCGACATAAATGCATACATCACCGTGTCATCAGGGTTCTGGCCTCTGGGTTTCCTTTAAAGCTGAATTTTGGACAATAGATGAGGATGTATCTACTCCTGGACTGCAACACCTGGAGCAGAGTACTGTAGGCAAGACACCACCAGTCCATGACAAGGGGGGGAATTATCTTTGCTGCATGTTTAATATTTTTGTTCTAACAACAGTCTTTAGTAAAAATAATGCTTCTTTAGTTTAAGTATTAGGTTGTTGGGGTTCTTTGATTTCTCGTTTAAGTTATAAGGGGGAAAGTAAATCCGCATGGTCTGAAAGGGAAGAAATGGATTAAAACCACAATTTGCATCTAATCCCTCAGCAGCATTATCCTGGAACATCACATGCTAAGGGGTCAGGGAATGAAAGGTGATTGAGGAATTTGCAGTGAACTTGCAGCAAATGCGATAAAATTGCCTGTTCAGTACACCCTGAATAATTATGTATAGTTGGAAACAGTATATGGGAGAGATTGCAGAAATGAGGCTAGAATAGCTGGAAACAGCCAGATTATGGAATGTCTCATGTATCCCATTCTGGGTCTTTTTAAACTCTTCACCTCTGTCAAAACTTACCTGCACTATTTCCATTGTTTTTTTTTTTT
>NW_007730329.1:221072-222846 GCF_000696425.1 Galeopterus variegatus | reverse complement strand
TTTTTTTTTTTTCCGCATTCACTCCTTATTCTGCTTATTATTTCTTAAGCTTTTTTGTTGATATAAAACACGCATATAGAAAAGTGAAAAAAAATTAGAGTGAAAAAATTTTAGGGAGCTGGCTGGTTTGCTCAGTTGGTTAGACCACAGCCTTATAACACTAAGTCATGGATTCAGATCCTGGTACTGGCCAGCTGCCCCCTCCTCCACCACACCCCCGAAAGGCAAGAAAAGTATAAAATTTGATGAACTTCTACTTCCATGTAAACAGCACCTAGATGAATAAACAGGACTTGACTACCAGCCCAAACCTCCCTTCAGTTTCCTCTTAGTTTCTACTTCCCACAAAGAATAACACCATCCTGGCTTCTAACATCATAAATCAATTTCACCTGCTTATGAGCTTTATATAAGTGGAATTGTACAGTGTGTGCTCTTTTGTGTCTGGTTTCTTTTGCTCGACATTGAGTTTGTGAGATTTATCCATACTGTTGCATGTATTTATAGCTCACTTATTCTCACTGTTGTACAATATTCCATTACATAAATACAACGGATCTTCAAAAAATTCATGGAAATATTCATAGTAGTTCCATTTTTCCACAAACTTTTTGAAATAACTTCATATGTTACAGTTTATTCACCCAATCAACTATAGATGAATATTTGTTTCATGTTTAGTTTTGAGCTGTAATAACAAGTGTTTCCAGCACATATTTTCTGCTGCATATATGTAGGCATTTCTGTCGCATGTTCAGCTAGAAATGGAATGGATTTGTTTGTGGATACATGTATATTCAATGTCAATCTATACTGCTAAGCTGTTTTCCAAAATGGGTATACAATTTGTCGTCTGAAGAGCAGGGTAGGAGAGAAGCATTTATTCTTTGCTTAATTTGTTGCACATATGTTGCAAGTGTACTCTGTGTGTGATGGTACTATGGACACAGTGGGAGTAAAGAGAGAAAGCAAAAGTGATGGCTGTCCTCAAGAAGCTTACAGTCTAGTCAGAGAGACACACGTTCGAACAGTTAATGACCAGGATTGGGGGGGAGAAATAAGTGCTCTAAAAAGAGATACAAAGTGGAGGACAGAGCAAGGTGAGGAAACCAGTGAGACACCACAGAGAAGATGAAAATTGCAACTGACTTTCATGGAGCACTTTACCATTTTCACAGCACTTTTCATATGTGGTATTTTGTTTAATACTTACAACTTTCAATGCGGACATCACTCTGATTCTTTTTTAAGCGAACAAACACATTTAGAGAGATCAATGACTTCCAGTGGTTGAGCTGGTGGGTGGCGGGTTTTGTTTTGGCTTCAAGATCCTCTGAAAGTAGCTTGAATACTCTTGCTGGGTACAGAGGGTCCCTGACTTATGATGGTCTGACTTGCAATTTTTCAACTTTACAATGGTGAGAAAGCAATACTTATTTAATGGAAATCATACTTAGAATTTTGTATTTTGGTCTTTTCCCAGGCTAGCAATATGCGGTATGATACTCTCTTGTGGTGCTGAACAGCAGCAGCTGGCCAAAGCTCTCAGTCAGCCATTTGATCACAAGGGGAAACAGCCAAACTCTACAGAGTTCTGTGTTGCCAGGTGATTTTGTCCAATTTCAGGCTAATATTGTAGTGGGTTAGAAATCTTGATTCTCCTTTGATCTTAGAATAGCATTTTTAGGTAATGCATGAATAAGCCAAAAGGTTCTTGAGTAGGGACAATAGTCCACAGATAAGTTTGGCAAAAGCCATCTAATCAATTCTAATC
>NW_007730329.1:218385-220568 GCF_000696425.1 Galeopterus variegatus | reverse complement strand
CTTGAGTAGGGACAATAGTCCACAGATAAGTTTGGCAAAAGCCATCTAATCAATTCTAATCGCTGTTTAGGGATGGGATTGTTTGACTGTTTTAGGTTGCTGGTTTGATTCTGGCTTAAATGACTATTGACTATTTAACCTACTTATTGTTCTTAAGATATGTTAAAGAACTGCTTGAATGCTGTTTAAATATGCTAAAGAAATTGCTGAAAGAAGTATGTGAAAAAGAAAATGTTTACTAAGGACAAGCTGTTTGTTGGTGGATCGACTTAGCTTTTTGCAAATTGCATTCTGGAATGTCACATTGTTAATTTTACTGCTATTACTAGTTTTAGTTGTTTAAAGCTATACTTAGCTATAATTCCCTTTTGTAACACTCCCTGTTTTTATGTCCTTCTTTGATGATTGAATCAACTGATTTTCCTTGTGAAACTTTCTTGTCTGGTTAATAAAAGGCTGATTTTAGATTGGGGCTTCTGCTGCCCTGATGGGTGGCAGTCCCTCCAGGCCTCATCAATGGTACTTTAAGTGAATTCTTTCTTTCTCTTTTTTTCATCTTGGTTACACAGAGGAAAGTGTAACATAGTATGTGTGTTCTGAGCACATTTAAGGTAGGCTAGGCTAATCTGTGACGCTTGGTAAATTAGGTGTATTAAATGAATTTTGACTTACGGTATTTTCAACTTAATGATGAGTTTATCTGGACATAACCCCACTGTAAGGAGAGGAGCATCTGGACTTTGTTGTCCAAGAAAGAAGCTTTTGAGAATAATCTGGAAGCATAAATAAGGCAGCCATATCATGAGGTGGAAGAGCATAAAAGATGGAACCATAAAGCTCTATTTGACACAATAGATTTGTGATCACTTAGCTTTCCAATTTCTTAGAAGCTCTGTTTTCTTATTCATAGGAAAGGAACAATAGCAATGACTACTTCACAGAATGATTGTGAAGAGAAAATGAGCTAATATTTGGTAAAGTATGTAACCTACTGACTTCTCAATTCAAATTTACACAACCTGACCAAAGACAGAAGAGATGATGGGAAAGAATCTGAGTGCGTTTGTGAACTTGGAGCCACATATATGTCAACTCTGAATGTATTGCTTAGCTGTAAAAAAGAAAACTGCTTTATAAGTCTGGCATTGTAAAAAAAAAAAAAGATAAGAGTGGCAATGTAGGAATCTTTAGATGAGCTCTTCTTCATGTCCATCCCTCTTTTGTTTTCAAAGCAGAATATCAATATTGTTACCTGTTTAGGATCCATGGTTCATTCAACACATCTGGCATTTCTTGAGAACACTAATGGTTAGTCAGGTATCATAGGATGCTGAGTGGACTGGCAGCTAAGACCCAAATCAGAGAACAAAGAAAAATAAAAGGAGAGCTCAGCACTAAGGAGGCAACAGAAATCGAAGGCAGATATTTCTCTCTGGCTTATTAAGAGGTAGCACAACTGGATCTGCCATGCTGGTCATTATCTTTGCAACCCCCCCTCATCTTCCTACTCTACAAATAAGGATGGTGACAAGAGGAAAGAGTCCTTGACGTCTTTAAGATGACTGTGTCGAAGGTGTCAGTGGGGAGTGTTGCCTTTATGCTGATGGAAGGAAGGGATTGGGATGTTTACACTCCTCTGCCCTGCCACAATCAAAGTGATAAGGGGCTCCAGAAAATCTTCCTAGAAGCAGAGAGAGAGAAGCTGGCAAGAGAGAAAGAGTGTGCCCTGCTTGTATGCCTACGTAGGTACTAGACCTGTTGATCTGGCCTGAGCCTACCTGGGCAGGTGGAAAGGGAGAAAGAAAGAACTGCCAGGCAGAGGGTTAGTGGTGCAGCAGCCTTATCCATCTATTGTTTGACCTCCAAAAATGTGTGAGTTTCCCCTGCATCATAACCAAGCTACAGTGGACCCATCTTAGGCCTGAACAGCCAGGCTAGGGTTCACCTTTAAGATGCACCACTGGTGGCGAGAACTGAGGATGGGGGAAGAACAGTGATGGGAAAAAAGGAAAGCTATTTCATAACCAAGTTGGGATAGTTCAATTGACCAATTGCATGGGATTACAAAAGAGGGATTATAAAATAGTCTTTGGAAGGAGCAAGGGATTCCCCAAACTTATTCAGAATGTCATAGTTAATGAAATGTTTTCAACAATAGCAATAACTCATTTATTAGACATGTT
>NW_007730329.1:215440-218312 GCF_000696425.1 Galeopterus variegatus | reverse complement strand
AGAATGTCATAGTTAATGAAATGTTTTCAACAATAGCAATAACTCATTTATTAGACATGTTCCCACCCTATCGTGAATTATCTCTGATTTTAATAACAGTTCAACCATGGTTTGAATGTCTTCCCAAACTCATAACCTCCAGTATAGTGGTGGAAGGTGATGCCTTTTAGAAGTGATTGGATTGAAAGGACTATGACCTCCTGAATGGATCGATCCATTCATGGAGTAATGAGTTGATGGTTTAATGGGTGGCATTATAAGGAGGGCACATGAGCAGGTTAGCATTCTCTCACTTGCCATTCTCTTGCCATATACCACCCTACATTGCTGTAGAGAGTCACCACCAAGAAGGCCCTCACCAGATGTGTTCCCTGGACCTTAGACTTCCTAGCCTCCAAAACTGAAAGGAACAAATTTCATTCTTTATAAACTATGAAGTTTCAGATATTCTGTTATAACTGGCAGAAAACAGACTAATACACGCCCTTTATGGTATTTTGTTCATTCATTTTCCAGATGAGGAAACTGAGCTGAGAGGTATTAAGAGACTTGACAATATCACACAGATAATAAAAGGGCAGAGGTAGGATCCTGGTCAAGGCTGTCTGTCACCAAAGCCCATGTTCTTTCTTGTAATCCTCTCATCAACCGTGTGAAGTAAGCAATATTTTAGCACCATTTTACTGGTGAAGGAATGGATGCTAATAAAACCATAAAAGATAAGAACAGCAAAGACCAAGTCCTAAAATTCTAGAATATCTTATCTCTCTTGCAAGCCCAAGTTATTCCAAGAACAATTTTATTCTTTTCAACTAATATTGAACTGGGTACTAAATAAATGCTCAATGAATATTGGCTCAGTGACTCAGTGACTGGCTGCACTATCAAGGGAGAATGAAAATTCTTTTATTTTCTGGAGATTTATGGAAAAGAACAGGTAAGGATTTTTCTAGTTTAGTGCTTGGGCTGGGAGATGACAAAATGATCTCTAGTGTCCCTTCTCCAGCCCCCAGACTTGATGATTCAGAACCATTTCAGGGAAATATGATTCCCATTTTAGCCAATTTCTTTAATTAGCAATTCTGCAAGCCTTCTGTGTTAACACCACTCCCTCCCCCAAATTATGATTCTATACTGGGGAACTTCAGATTATACAATTCTTCCAAATACTTTATTGATTTTTTAGATTGAATCTTTACAGAAATTTTTGGTTCACACACATAAAAACAAGTAATGAAGTGCAATTTGTCTTCTGTTTTTAATCTTCACCAAGCATTGAAAAGGAAAGAAAAATATTTTATGAAAGTAATAAGCTTTCCTGGAGCTTTTGCTAAGGGATTTATTTTTCTACTGTTCTAGAGAAAAAGCATAGTTCCCCTAATATAAGTGTCTGTCTGACTGCAGGTTCCAAAACCAGATTGGTAGACCTTTATTGTGCCTTCTCCAAGAACTTCATAGAGACCCACCTGATATTGATCTCTATGCCTCCTGCCTGCTAGGAGACCCCCATTCCCCAGGCACAGAGGTAGACCTTTATTGTGCCTTCTCCAAGAACTTCATAGAGATCCACCTGATATTGATCTCTATGCCTCCTGCCTGCTAGGAGACCCCCATTCCCCAGGCACAGAGGTAGCAGAAATTTCCCTCTGCCCGGTTTCCAGACTTCACACTAATAAAAATCACTGTCTGGTGCTTTGACTGAGAGTGCTGTGTCCATTTGCAGAACTGTGGGACAAATGCTCCCTGCCAAACCCAAGTTGCCAGACTCAGAGGGAAGAGGCATTGAAACACCCTTTGGGAACTTGTAGAGAGGGGCTGCCAAGGTCTGTTCCTCTAATTCAGGTACAAGATTTTACCATCCAACCTCTTTTCTGCCACAACAAGACTATCACTCTATTAGTTTCCTATGGTGCCATAACAAATTACCATAGACTGGGTGGTTTAAAACCACAGAAATTTATTCTTTCATGATTATGGAGGCCAGAGGACTGAAATCAAAGTATCAGCAGGGCACTGTCCCTCTGAAAGCCGTGGAGAAGAATCCTTCTTTGCTTCTTTTGCCTTCTGGTGGCTCCAGGAGTTTCTCAGCTTGTGACAGCATAACTTTGATCTCTGCTTCTGTCTTCACATGGCCTTCTCTTTTTCTTTTTTGTGTCTTCTCCTCTTCTGTCTCTTATAAGAACACGTGCCATTGGATTTAGGTCCCATCTGGATAATCTAGGATGATCTCATCTCAAGATCCTTAACTTAATCACACCTGCAATAGACCCTTTTCCAAATAAGGTCACACTAACAAGTTCCAGGGTGTTCACATATCTTTTTTGGGGAAACCATTCAACTCACTACACATTTTTAGATCAGAAAAATAGTAAATATGATAAGGCACAGGTTGTGTAAAGTCTCCAGGGAAATAGGCTCAGAATTGTGTACTGGCCAGGGAAGAAACATTGATTCTTCCCAGGAAGCCACCTGTTATCTGATTCTGGGTTTCCATTTTGAAGGTGACCCAATCTTTGGAGATCAAGCCTCGGGTGAGGATTTGGTCTGAAAACCTCGATCCAGTAAAAACCATCTTACATGTTTTTTTCTCTTTAGTGATTTGAGGTTATTATGTTTCCTAGGCAAGTACTGAGGCCGAGTAGAGTGGGTTAGACTTACAAAGTTTTTCTATCAGGGCAATATAAGAAAGGACTTATTTAAGAAGACTTATGGAGAAGAAGAGTGAAATGGAAGCTTTGGAGGTCTTGCCCAATAATCAGTCATATAGAATATTGCAGATAACTGTTTGCTTTTGGCAAGGGGAACTGGTAGTTGGGGCAGGGCTGGGTGAAAAGCTTACTTTTCATTATACTTTATAGTTGTTTTTTTTTTT
>NW_007730329.1:205817-214764 GCF_000696425.1 Galeopterus variegatus | reverse complement strand
TTTTTTTTTTTAACCAAATGCATGTATTATTTAGTCTCCATAAATTAAATACTTTTGTTTAAAAAGACTACAATTCATTGTTTAAAAAATCCAGTTAAATTAATTGTATTAAAAAGTATATATTTAAAAACACGTGTAACAGTATTTTCTGTGGCGTGCTGTTGCTTACCAATCGTCAACACCATTGGGATCTGCTCCAGCTTTAAAGCTGAGGCTACATTCTTTTCAGGCAGCCCCAGCCAAGGAATAAGCAGGGAGGGGTTCCCAGGGCTGGCCATTCCTACCTCTTGTGGGACATCTCTAATAGACAATTTTTGTTCTGAAACTTTCCTCTGAGCTGGCTGAGACTTTATCTGAGACCTACATCATGAATTTTTAGGTTCTCCTTGCCCAATTCTCTCCCCCTGCCACTGTTTAATCTCTTACAGACATTGCTATCAATAAACTCCTTGCACCCTTAACTCTGTCTCAGCTTTGCTTTTTGGAGGATCCAACTAACATGCTTCTAAGTTAGAAACTCAATTTTAATCTTTTTAACTGTTGGGATGTGGCCACCAGCTTAACAACACTTATTAGCTTATAAAATAATATTTTTAAGGTAAGTTATACATGATATTTTAATATTGCTTATAATAGACTGTGTTTATATAACTAGCATGTTGCTACAATGTTATATGACCATAAGTATATGGCAAGATTATGTCTAAGAGGAAACAAAGTGCAGAGATATATAATTCTGTATTCTAATTGTTACCCAGTGAACCAGAATTTAGCTAAGCTCCTGCAAGGCCCAATGAAAAGAAGGTGGTTTGCAAGAAGTAAGGGACTTCCTGAGAAATGCAACCATTTACCACAGATCCCTGGGAAGCTCGTGCAGGATAACAGCATATTCAAAGTGAAAGTTCACACAACCAGTCTTTTCTTTCAGCCCCAAAAGGTGTGTATTAGCTGAACACTGCAGGGGTGGCAGGAGGCAAGAAGTTATGAGAATCTAGTTTGTAAGGATGAAGAAGTGTTTCAATATAGCAGCATGTCACTACTTTGAGTAATATCTAGCATAATGACCTCTTTGGCTTACAACATATCCAAGTCATAGTGTTGATAATCAGGTTACTTCAGGTAGCAACACTGCCCTGACCAGATTGGCATTAAGCTATTTGGGGGAAACAAAAAGAAAATAGGTATATTTATGATAATAATAACCTGTCTTCCCTCTCTCCATCTTTTCCCCCTTCTCTGTTTCTTCTCTTCTGTCTTAATCCATTTGGACTGTTATAATAAAATACCATAAACCAAGTGACTTATGAACAATGGAAATTTATTCCTCACAGTTTTGGAGGCTGGGAAGTTCAAGATGAGGCACTTGCAAATTTGGAGTCTGTTGAAGGCCCTCTTCCTGGTTCGTGGATGATGACTTCTCACTGTGTCTGCACATACTGCAAANTGAAGGCCCTCTTCCTGGTTCGTGGATGATGACTTCTCACTGTGTCTGCACATACTGCAAAAAGCAAGACAGCTCTTTGGGGTCTCTTTTATAAGGCCACTAATCCCTTTCACCTCCCAAAGACCCCACCTGCTAATACCATTACGTTGGCAATTAGGTTTTCAACATGCGAGTTTTGGGATGGACACAAACATTCAGACTTCAGTACCTCTCTCTTTCCCTCCCTCCTCCTTCTCTTTCTCTCTCTCTCTCCTGTCTCTATCTGTCTGTCTATCCATCTATCATCACCATCTATCTTTCTTTCTTCCTTAACTTTTAGAAGCACTTTCTGGTCCGTTATGTCAATGTACCTTCAACAAATCTGAGAAAATTAGGGCAGGTGTCATTCCTGGACCAGACCAGGGAGATTGGGCCTTTGTCCAAGGTCACACAGATGATTGGCAGCAGTCTGGACAAGGACCAGGTACTTAAATTTTGACTAGAATTTAAAATAGTGAAATGTAATGGGAAAATACAAACAAGCAAAAAATCAAAGAGTAAATTTGGAGCCAAGAAACAGATTTTTGTTCTTGTGAAGTGATAACTTTCTGTGTGACTTTGGACAAGTCACATGACATCCCTGACTGTCCATTTTTTGCACCTGTATAAAGTGTATTTTGATGGAGCTGAGGCAGGTGTACTGTGAGGCTCTTCTCTCTTTTGGTAGATTCTAAACTGGTGGCTAAGGATAGAATCCACCTTTTTATTGAACTTGAGTTCATTCTCTTGCTGCTCTGGAGCTCTCCACCCTGCAAAGGAGCATTTACTCTACACAGACTTTTCTGTTCAGTTCTCAAAGTTTTAAATCTTCAGAGTCAGAAGTTCAAATTCCATTTCTGCCACTTTCTAACTATGATGATGTGATTTTAGCTAAACTTCATCACTTCCCTGAGCTTTACTTTTCTTATCTGTAAAAGTAAAAAAATTAAAACCTGTCTCATAAGATTATGAGACTCAAATGTGCTAATATAGGTGAAAGAACATAATATTTATTTCCCTCATGCCTCACATTTATTGCATAATTACAATGCACCAGGCACTGTTTTCAATATTTGATGATAGCATATTGTTTCCTAAATTTGATACATGAACAGGTTATAGTAGGGGAGAAGGTTTGAGGTAGTAGCTAACCAAATGTTATTTAGTTTAATAGTTGTGTACCAATTTTCTATTAATGATTGTCAAAGTTTTTTAAAAAAAATAATTTGATTTAAAATACAGTTATGTGTCACTTAACTACGGGGATACATTCTGAGAAATGCATCTTTAGAGTGTTCAAACGTCCTAGAGTGCACTTACACAAACCTAGGTGGCATAGCCCACTACACATCTAGGTTAAATACAGCAAATTTTTCCAACCACCATCATTGATGTGGTCCATCACTGACCGAAATGTTATGTGGGGCATGACAGGAATTTTATTTTGTTTGAGTAAAGTCACAAGTCAAATTATAGAAAATCTAAAAAAAACCCTAGGAAAATACAGAGAAAAATTGTGAGGTGGCACTCTAATGACTGAAGTTTGAAAACACCATATAATCTTGTTCATCTTAATCTTCCTAAGTTTCATTTTAAAAGTGATTGAGATCATAGAAGCGGAGAGTAGAATGGTAGTTACCAGAGGCTGGGCAAAAGGGATGGGGTTGGGGGGGTGTTGGTGAAATGCTACAAAATTTCAGTGAGGAGGCAGAAGTTCAAGAGATCCATTGTACAACATGGTTACTATAATTCACAGCAATGTTTTGTATACTTGAAAATTACTAAGAGAGTAGACTTTAAGTGTTCTCACTATAAGTAAATGATGAGTATGTGAGACAATACATACGTTAAGTAGCTTGATTTAACATTTCACAATGTATACATATATCAAAACATCATATTGTACACCATAAATATGTACAAGTTCTGTCTATTAAAAGTAAATAAATAAAAAGAAGAACCAAATAGAAAATTTAAGGTTGAACAAATACAGTAACTAAAAACAAACAAACAAACACCCTCCCCCCCCAAATAAAACAGTGATTTAGATCAGTTTCTTATGTTCATCTTACAAAATAGAATCATGGGGGTAAGCTGTTGAAGCATGGTAGAAAAAACATTGTTTGCCATGGCAGCCACAAAAACGACAGTGTAGAAAAGGTCTGATTCCAAGAAGCACCAAGAGAACATAAACAGAGAAGATGTAAAAATGCCAACACAACTCCAGAAGATGAAAAGCAGATGGTGGTATCTGGGGGAAAAGTATCTGGAAAAGCTGAACACTAAATGTCTGTAGATGAGAAAGACAAGAGAAGCCATTTGTGCAGGTGAACACTGGTTGGCAAGACTCAGGAAGCCACAGCTAGACTGGCTGACAAACAGGAAGACTGATGAAAAGTTTTGTCTTTGATTTTTTAAAGAAGTATTTGGGCTATGAGGTTTTTTTTTTCTTCCTTCCTATCAAAAGACAGTTGGTGATAACTCTCTGGAGGTATTTGACTGGAGGGACATATCTCTGGAATATTAGGATTGGCTGAGTTCTGGAGTGTTGGTCTAAGGTGAGGGGGATTATGTGAACGTTTGCATCCTGAACAGTGAAATACCTCAGTTCGGTCCCCACTTGGTTCTGAGAATGACGACAGGTAGACTTTTTTCTTATCTGAGAAAATTACATCTCCTCCACAGTAACGTAAAGATAGTAACAGATGAGGGTCTCAAAATGGAAAACACAGGCCACCACCTGATAGGCTCTGCCCAGCTAGCTTTAGCGCCTAACTCAGAGTAAATGAACAACCAAGGACCACCAGCTGTGAAGAAAGCTTGGACTGAGATACAAACAGAGAAGTGAGACTTGGAGGAAGCAGTTAATTTAGGGAGTGTAGGGTGTTTAAAAAGAAAAGCAAAAATTGTAATTAGTAGTCCCATGAAATAGGTAAATATAATGTGTCTATGAAATAAAAATCACATGTTTTGAAAAGGAATAAAAAACAAACGATCATAATCACTAGAGGCAACCTCAGGAACCAACAAACACAGAAAACAANTTTCCCTCCCTCCTCCTTCTCTTTCTCTCTCTCTCTCCTGTCTCTATCTGTCTGTCTATCCATCTATCATCACCATCTATCTTTCTTTCTTCCTTAACTTTTAGAAGCACTTTCTGGTCCGTTATGTCAATGTACCTTCAACAAATCTGAGAAAATTAGGGCAGGTGTCATTCCTGGACCAGACCAGGGAGATTGGGCCTTTGTCCAAGGTCACACAGATGATTGGCAGCAGTCTGGACAAGGACCAGGTACTTAAATTTTGACTAGAATTTAAAATAGTGAAATGTGATGGGAAAATACAAACAAGCAAAAAATCAAAGAGTAAATTTGGAGCCAAGAAACAGATTTTTGTTCTTGTGAAGTGATAACTTTCTGTGTGACTTTGGGCAAGTCACATGACATCCCTGACTGTCCATTTTTTGCACCTGTATAAGGTGTATTTTGATGGAGCTGTCCTGTATAAAGTGTATTTTGATGGAGCTGAGGCAGGTGTACTGTGAGGCTCTTCTCTCTTTTGGTAGATTCTAAACTGGTGGCTAAGGATAGAATCCACCTTTTTATTGAACTTGAGTTCATTCTCTTGCTGCTCTGGAGCTCTCCACCCTGCAAAGGAGCATTTACTCTACACAGACTTTTCTGTTCAGTTCTCAAAGTTTTAAATCTTCAGAGTCAGAAGTTCAAATTCCATTTCTGCCACCTTCTAACTATGATGATGTGATTTTAGCTAAACTTCATCACTTCCCTGAGCTTTACTTTTCTTATCATCTGTTCAGTTCTCAAAGTTTTAAATCTTCAGAGTCAGAAGTTCAAATTCCATTTCTGCCACTTTCTAACTATGATGATGTGATTTTAGCTAAACTTCATCACTTCCCTGAGCTTTACTTTTCTTATCAGTAAAAGTAAAAAAATTAAAACCTGTCTCATAAGATTATGAGACTCAAATGTGCTAATATAGGTGAAAGAACATAATATTTATTTCCCTCATGCCTCACATTTATTGCATAATTACAATGCACCAGGCACTGTTTTCAATATTTGATGATAGCATATTGTTTCCTAAATTTGATACATGAACAGGTTATAGTAGGGGAGAAGGTTTGAGGTAGTAGCTAACCAAATGTTATTTAGTTTAATAGTTGTGTACCAATTTTCTATTAATGATTGTCAAAGTTTTTTAAAAAAAATAATTTGATTTAAAATACAGTTATGTGTCACTTAACTACGGGGATACATTCTGAGAAATGCATCTTTAGAGTGTTCAAACGTCCTAGAGTGCACTTACACAAACCTAGGTGGCATAGCCCACTACACATCTAGGTTAAATACAGCAAATTTTTCCAACCACCATCATTGATGTGGTCCATCACTGACCGAAATGTTATGTGGGGCATGACAGGAATTTTATTTTGTTTGAGTAAAGTCACAAGTCAAATTATAGAAAATCTAAAAAAAACCCTAGGAAAATACAGAGAAAAATTGTGAGGTGGCACTCTAATGACTGAAGTTTGAAAACACCATATAATCTTGTTCATCTTAATCTTCCTAAGTTTCATTTTAAAAGTGATTGAGATCATAGAAGCGGAGAGTAGAATGGTAGTTACCAGAGGCTGGGCAAAAGGGATGGGGTTGGGGGGGTGTTGGTGAAATGCTACAAAATTTCAGTGAGGAGGCAGAAGTTCAAGAGATCCATTGTACAACATGGTTACTATAATTCACAGCAATGTTTTGTATACTTGAAAATTACTAAGAGAGTAGACTTTAAGTGTTCTCACTATAAGTAAATGATGAGTATGTGAGACAATACATACGTTAAGTAGCTTGATTTAACATTTCACAATGTATACATATATCAAAACATCATATTGTACACCATAAATATGTACAAGTTCTGTCTATTAAAAGTAAATAAATAAAAAGAAGAACCAAATAGAAAATTTAAGGTTGAACAAATACAGTAACTAAAAACAAACAAACAAACACCCTCCCCCCCCAAATAAAACAGTGATTTAGATCAGTTTCTTATGTTCATCTTACAAAATAGAATCATGGGGGTAAGCTGTTGAAGCATGGTAGAAAAAACATTGTTTGCCATGGCAGCCACAAAAACGACAGTGTAGAAAAGGTCTGATTCCAAGAAGCACCAAGAGAACATAAACAGAGAAGATGTAAAAATGCCAACACAACTCCAGAAGATGAAAAGCAGATGGTGGTATCTGGGGGAAAAGTATCTGGAAAAGCTGAACACTAAATGTCTGTAGATGAGAAAGACAAGAGAAGCCATTTGTGCAGGTGAACACTGGTTGGCAAGACTCAGGAAGCCACAGCTAGACTGGCTGACAAACAGGAAGACTGATGAAAAGTTTTGTCTTTGATTTTTTAAAGAAGTATTTGGGCTATGAGGTTTTTTTTTTCTTCCTTCCTATCAAAAGACAGTTGGTGATAACTCTCTGGAGGTATTTGACTGGAGGGACATATCTCTGGAATATTAGGATTGGCTGAGTTCTGGAGTGTTGGTCTAAGGTGAGGGGGATTATGTGAACGTTTGCATCCTGAACAGTGAAATACCTCAGTTCGGTCCCCACTTGGTTCTGAGAATGACGACAGGTAGACTTTTTTCTTATCTGAGAAAATTACATCTCCTCCACAGTAACGTAAAGATAGTAACAGATGAGGGTCTCAAAATGGAAAACACAGGCCACCACCTGATAGGCTCTGCCCAGCTAGCTTTAGCGCCTAACTCAGAGTAAATGAACAACCAAGGACCACCAGCTGTGAAGAAAGCTTGGACTGAGATACAAACAGAGAAGTGAGACTTGGAGGAAGCAGTTAATTTAGGGAGTGTAGGGTGTTTAAAAAGAAAAGCAAAAATTGTAATTAGTAGTCCCATGAAATAGGTAAATATAATGTGTCTATGAAATAAAAATCACATGTTTTGAAAAGGAATAAAAAACAAACGATCATAATCACTAGAGGCAACCTCAGGAACCAACAAACACAGAAAACAAACAGCAAAACAGAAAGCAAGGAACAAATATCACTCAAGAAAATCATAAAAATAATTAAATGCTAGGAATAAAGCAACACCTCTCAATAACAACCCTTAATGTCAAGGGTTTAAATTCACCAATCAAAAGACACAGATTGGCTGACTGGATAAGAAAGATAGACCCAACTATATGCTGCCTACAAGAGACCCACCTCACCCATAAAGACTCACATAGATTAAGAGTGAAAGGATAGAAAAAGATTTTCCAAGCAAACAGAAAAGAAAAACGAGCTGGAGTAGCTATACTAATATCAGACAAAATAGACTTTAAACTAAAAACCATAAAAAGAGACAATGAGGGTCACTACATAATGATAAAAGGACTGATACATCAAGAAGACATAACAATCATAAACATGTATGCACCCAATGTTGGAGCACCCAGATTCATAAAACAAACTCTATTAGAACTAAAAAAGGAAATAGAAACTAATACTATAATTGCAGGGGACCTAAACACCCCACTTTCAATATTGGACAGATCAACCAGGCAAAGAATTAGCAGAGAAACACAAGAACTTAACAAAACTTTAGACCAATTGGACATGGCAGATATCTACAGAACATTCCATCCAACAACCTCAGAATATTCATTCTTCTCATCAGCACATGGATCATTCTCCAGGATAGACCACATATTAGGACACAAATCAAGTCTCAACAAATTCAAAAAAATTGGAATTATCCCATGTATTTTCTCAGACCACAATGGATTAAAACTAGAAATCAATAATAAACAAAACACTGGAAAGTATACAAACACATGGAAATTAAACAGCATTCTACTTAACGATACATGGGTCCAAGAAGAAATCAAACAGGAAATAAAAAAATTTATTGAAACTAATGAAAATAATGATACATCATACCAAAACTTGTGGGATACAGCAAAGGCAGTACTAAGGGGGAAATTTATTGCATTAAACGCCTACCTCAGAAAAATGGAAGGCTGGCAAGTGAACAATCTAATAATGCACCTTAAAGAACTAGAAAAACAAGAACAATCCAAACCTAAAGTTAGCAGAAGGAAAGAAATCATCAAGATCAGAGCAGAACTTAACGAAATGGAAACCCAAAAAACAATACAAAAGATCAACAAATCAAAAAGTTGGTTTTTTGAAAAGATAAACAAAATCGACAAACCACTTGCATGGCTAACAAAAAAAAGAAGAGAGAAGATTCAAATAACAAAAATTAGAAATGAAAAAGGTGATATTACAACTGACCCAAATGAAATACAAGGAATCATCCGAGACTACTATAAACAGCTATACACCAACAAGTTCGAAAACCTGGAGGAAATGGATAAATTCCTGGACTCACACAAGCTTCCAAAATTAAACCAAAAAGATATAGAAAACCTGAATAGGCCAACAACAATAAAGGAGATTGAAG
>NW_007730329.1:189617-204989 GCF_000696425.1 Galeopterus variegatus | reverse complement strand
TGCTGTTCTCCAGTTGCAAGGTACAGCAGCAGGAGAAAAAAATTAACACCATACAGGATAATTTAAATCATTTTCTGTAGTTTGCAAGACTTTCTATTATTCCAATCAATCACATGGGAATTTTTCTCTTTCTGCCTAAGGAGAAGAATGACAAAGAGAAGGAGAAAATTATCAGTGTTTTACAAATAAAACAATCTCTGATACAACCAAAATTCATGACATCCACTTTTTTTTTTAATTTGAAGAACACAAAACATTCTTGAATATATGTAGATTAGATCATTGACAAGAAGGTTAGATAAATACAATAATAAACAATCACAAAACAAGTAGAAGAGGAATATAATTGACTAAGTTAAAATTTAAATTTGTTCCTTATCAAAGGACATTTGTTAAGTAAAGAGTAAATCCAAAATGCAAATATGTATTCAAGGTATATAACTGACAAAGGGAAGAAACTCAGAATGCACAACAAATATTTAAATAGATAAAAATAAAGACAAATAATTAAAGGGAAGACTGGTGAAATGGCATATGAAGGCACTTTACAAAAGAAAAAACTCAATAAAATATAATGTGGCCTACCTCAACAATAATAAACATTTAAATTAAAGCTACAAGAAAATATTTTACATAAAGCACATGGGTATAAATCCTAAAATCTCATAATGCTAAGTGCTAATGAGGAAGAGGATAATAACTTAAGAATTAGCACACATTGCTCTTAGGAGTATAAACTGATGATAATTAGTTTCCTGCTAAGGAGAAGACTGACAGGAGGGATAAGTTCATTGTTAGTATTTGTCTTTGTATCACTCAGTAATGGAAGTAAGTATTGTTAGAAGTAACTTGAACTTTTTATGGGATTCACCGTGAATTCAACAAGATATAACAACTAAACTTTTATGAAGTTGTTACAACAAGCAAACGGAAAGGACATTCTTGGGGGGGAGGGGAGAGAGGGTGGAGGGAGGGAGGTGTTGGTGATGGGCCATAATAGTCATATACATTGTATATTGACAAAATAAATATTTAACGAAAAAAAAAAGAAAAGAAAAGGAATAAAAATGAGAGGAAAGTGCTCCTAGAAATTAAAATATGAAATCTGAAATAAAAACTCCAGGAATAGGGTTGTAAATTAAAGGAGAAGAAATCTCCTAGAAAACAGAATAGAAGGAAAATGAGATTAAATTAGGAAAGATATAAATACTGCATTAGGCCAGAAGGTCCCAAATATGAATGATAGAGATTTCAGAATGGAAAATGACAGAAATAGAGGGGAGCAGTTTATTAAAAATTTAATAAGTTCCCAGAAATGATGAAGAGGCATTTCTAGATGGAAAGGGATCTGGACTATAAAAAGAACTTAAAAGTTTCCAAACATTAAACAGACAACCAGTCAACCAACTAACCAAACAAAAAATCCTCAAAAACCTCCAAACCAGTTTTTGTAAAAAGACTCAGGAATCAGAAGCTTGTCAGTCTTCAGCCTCAATACCAGGAGTTAGTAGGCAATGGGATAATATTCTTAAAAGCTCTGAGAAAGAACTCTTTTCAATTCAGAAGTTTTTACCTTGCAAAACTACTAATTAAGTGCAAGAATAGAAAAAAAAGACATTATTAGACATTCAAGGACTGAAAAAATTATCTCATATGTACCCTTTCTCCGGACATGACCAGAGATTGAGCTCCCCCCATATGAGGGTGTAATCCAAGCTCTAAAATATATGCAGCTGAGAAAACAGGATCCAGCATGAACAGAAGCAAGCGGAATGTGCAGATTGACGGTGAGGACTATTCGAGAATGACAGCTATGCAGCAGGCCTAGAAAGCAATTTCTTTAGGTTGGACCAAGGAGCACAGTAGGCTTGCACCGAGATGCTTCCAGGGGAAAAGGAAACAGCTAGATAACCTGATGTGTTGGAGCTGTTGAGAGATGCATATACTTTTGCCACTGTTTAGGACTGAATAGTTAGACTCCAGTATATAAAACTAAGCATATGAAAAATGAGAGGAATCAAAAAGTCGAACAACTGTGGAAGTGTAACTGTGTTATGTGACTCAGCAGTGAATAATATTTTTATTGGTATCATATACCAACAGGGAGCACTGATTTGGTCAAAAGTGGAGTTATGGATGGTACAGGTAGACGAATGTCTCTGTATTTGGAGTTGTGTGGAGTTGGATCAGGGGAGAAGAGGCTGGACCTAGAAGGAAGGGAAAATCTCATCTTCTATAGTAGGAAATCAGTGGATAAGGTGCCAAACAGAAGGATCGAGAACTTTCAGTGTGGCCTATGCTTTAGAAATATAGTGGTAAATGCCCAAGGCGGCAGTGAAGTGTTGATAGTGGTCTTTTTCAGGAAATGGAATTCAAGATAGAAAGGCTGGATAGTAGATTGCTGTTAGCTGTGTGAAGCTATTAGATATTTAAAACTATGTTTGTACATTATCTGGATTAAACACAAGTAAATAAATAAAAAAAAAGAGGGTCAGAGAGGGTAAGTGTTTAAATCAAGGTCACAGGTAATAAATGGCAGACTAAGATCTGAATTGAGGTGTAGTTGGCTTCAAAATCTCTAAGCTCCTCTTCCTCCTTATTTTCCCCTTGTTTTTTTCCCTTCCTCATTCTCAACCTCATATTCTATCATTCATTTTCTTTTCTGCTTCTCCCCTAGTCTCCCTTTTGCTTCTCTCCTACTCTTGCATCTTCTCCTGTTTTCTTTTCCCATGTCTCAAAACATACTTGAGCTCCTGACCCTTTGCAAGACTCTCAGTGTGCCCTGCTGGGTGGGTTTGATGCCCTCTCCAGCTACTGATAGGTCTCCGCTGGGTCCCTGCCCCCATCACCCAACACCTGGCACAGCCTGTGCTTGTAACATTTTCACAACCTGTTAATTTTTCTTCTTAAATTTAGGGTTGGCATTTTTCGCATGTAAAGTCTGAAATCTGCAGGATATTATTTTTAGACCTATCATTTTAGGAGAAGGCAAAAGCCCTGGGCAGATTTCATGAAACCCCGGGAGTACCCAGAATGCAAAGCACTGAAAGATAATTCCATCCTTGAGTGATTTAACAGTTTCTTGGCTCAGCAGGTACATTATTTTGGTAAATTAAGAGAAAATACTCCCCTTTTTTCTGATAACAAAAGTAATAAATTCTTTCTTATAAGAAATAAGCAATACAAAAAAAAAAAAAAAAACCACAAAGAAGAAAATGGGAACATACATAAAACCACTTTCTAGAGATAACCAGGTTTTTAGTGACTATCCTTCTAGTCTTTTTTATGCATATGTACACAAATATTACTTTTTAGCAAAATTGAAGACATGATGTATACATTATTTTATGACATTTTTGCATTAATATTTTGTAAGCCTGTTCTCTAATGTAGTTTTTTGTTTTTTTCTTTTTGTCTTTTTTCGTGTCCGGCAACGGATCGCAACCCTCAGTGTCGCGCCCATACCGGACCGGGACCGGCAATGGGATCACAACCCTCGGTGTTGCTCCCATACCTCACTCAGCCAGTGAGCGGGAACCGGTCTGTATGTGGGATCTGAACCCTCGGCGGGAGCACCACCGCGCTCCCAAGCGGGCGCACTGTAGCAGTGTGCCACCAGGCTGGCCCCTCTAATGTAGTTTTTAATTGCTACATAATGTTTAGGTATATGCATATACTCAATTTGCACAAAATTCAATACATACTTTAAATGGCTCAAATACACTAATTTTGTAGAGTAGCAAACATTAATAGCATTCTACAAATATTTTATTCTCACTCCCAATAAACATGTGGCAAAAATGATAATTATGAATTTAACACACACTGTTTCTTATTACTCCCTCTGAGTGGAATACCATACTTCCTAGTTCCACTTGAAGGAATATTTTATTCTCACTCCCAATAAACATGTGGCAAAAATGATAATTATGAATTTAACACACGCTGTTTCTTATTACTCCCTCTGAGTGGAATACCATACTTCCTAGTTCCACTTGAAGGTAGGTTAGGCCATGGAACTGGTTCTGGCCAGAAATATGAGTGGAAGTGAAGGGTGTCTATTCTGACTAGGGCAGGGAAAAGCATCTTTGAGATTTTCTAACTTTTCTTTTGCTGCCATGGAGATTGTGGAGTCCTTGACTTGGGATGATGGAGTCACAACATGAAGTGACCTTGATCCCCGAGTCACAGCATGGAGCAAAGATGCCCTGGAGAGTTACCCAACTTACAGATAATGGTGGATGGGTGAGAAATAAATGAGTTAACACCTGAGATTTTTTAACTGTGTAATTCTCAGCATAGGGCTAGTCTCTTCTACTGACTGATATAAACTGTATGTAGAAGTGATCTAACATGATTTAGAGCATTTCTTCATTGATGTTCTAGGGTTTACTGATTATCACTCAGCACTTACTGGTTGAACATTGTACGTTTAGGGAAAGTGTCATGCCCTAATGGGACACAAAACTGAGAGAGACACAGTCCTAGTCCCCAAAGCAGTCAAATGAGAATGGCATATATTATAAAAATTAGAACAGTGGAAATGCTCCCACAGAGTGTTCAACTTACTTTGGGACCATGGAGACTAGGATAACTTTGGGGAAGAATCCTGAGAACTCTAAACCTTGACTAGGAGATGACCATGTGAACATGGTGGGAGAAGATCTTTCTAGGTATAGGGAACATCATGCACAAAGTCACAGAGATGTGAAATGGCATGGTGTATTTGGAAAACCAGTATGTCCATGTGGCAGGAAAAGGAAAACAATGAAACTGCATTCCCAATGTCATAAAGCTTACTACCTTTCAAGATTAACCATTATTGAATTGCTCTAAGCAGTAGAAAAGTCTTTGTTATACAAAATGGAAATGCCCCATTTTGTAATTTTTGACTACTTGACTCTCACTTTCCTCTCTGGAGATGTTCAGATGAAAACTGTACCGTTTTAATGTGGTAGTCCTTCAAATATTTAAGACACTTTTTATGTCCCCCTGACTTCTGTGGATTTTTACTTTTAGTATTATTTCTGACCTTTTTAAGGTTATTCAATGCATGTTTGATGAATGAATGTACAGATCAATTCAGAGGCAGTCAGCTCTAATGTCTACTCAGTAAAAAACTATGAAGGGCAATAATTTATCATACTTATTAGTTAGCATTTATTGAACACCTACATTTTTGCCAGGTAATTTACTAACTTCTTCACATGCATATCAGCTCACTTAATTTTCACAACAATTCTATGATGTAGATATTATTATTATTATTATTATTCCTAATTTAGAGATGAGGGTTATAAGGTTTACAGAAGTGAAATAGCTTGATCATTTACGCATTTTGAACTCATGTCTGTCGAACTTCAGAGCCTGAACTTCAGTGTTTTTAAAGTGTCTTATGATCTCATCTAACTCTTCTGCCAACACTGGCAAGTGGTCATTTCCTCTTGTTTTACTCTTGAGAGTTGTGAGAATCAGAGAAGCTGGAACACTTGCTGAAGGTCACCCAGCTTGCTCAGTTTAGAGTTAGAATTTGTCTGATTTCAAAACTTATGACTGTTCAATTCTTTTATGCTATTCTGTTTTGTTTTGTTTTGATTTTTTGGCAGCTGGCCAGTACGGGGATCCAAACCCTTGACTTTGGTGTTATAACACCATGCTAACCAGCTGAGCTAACTGGCTGGTCCTCTTGCATGCTATTCTAAGGAGAGAATGATCTAGGTAGTGATTTACTCAGAATTTTTCTGATAAAGAGACATAACTCTAATTTAATGTCTCCCTTACTAACCTCCCTTCTCTTTAATCATTTCACTCAGATCAAGTGCCAGTAAACAAGTGAAAACACAAGAGTATAACTGCTTAATGCCACTTAAAAAGATTTACAAATATCTGTGGTGATGTTTGGACTGAGGACCACCTTTTCCTATTTCTTTTGAATTTGCTTAGTTCTGTATAGCTCCTGTAAGGATGGGGTGGAAGAGGTTTCTCTCTGATGCTGGATGAGTTGAGATATAGCAAAAATCACCTCAAATTATTAGAAAGGAGACTTGAGATCTGGTTCCTGAATGGTCATCATCTGGCCTTGTGGCCCTGGGCAAGTCACACACTTTCTATTGGCTTCAGTTTCCTTACCTGTAAAATGTAGTAATTGGAAATTAAGAAGTGGGACTATGTAATTGTAGTTACCATTTATAGCCTGCTTTTTTTTTTTTTAATGGTTGGAAATTAAGAAGTGGGACTATGTAATTGTAGTTACCATTTATAGCCTGCTTTTTTTTTTTTAATGGTTAATTTTTTTAAAAAATTTTTATTTTGTCAATATACAATGTATATGATTATTATGGCCCATCACCAACACCTCCAGCCCTCCTCCCTCTCTCCCNGCCATAATAATCATATACATTGTATATTGACAAAATAAAAATTTAAAAAAAATAAAAAAAATAAATAAATAAAAAAAAAAAGAAATGTAGGGTTGGAGTTGCAGCCAAGAAACTCCATCAGTGCCATGTCTAGTGAAGTCATGAGAGCAGAACCGTCATGGAGACCCCAGACCTGTGACGCTACCAGCATGCAACACCAGCTTGTGAGAGCTGAAGACCTGAGACCAGGAAAACCGTAGAGGTGGAGCTGCCAGAGGACTTGGGAACCCAACCCCAGCAACAGCAGGCAAAGAATGTTGAACATAGAGTCAAGTTACAAGATTCACCGGCTTTGAGATTTAATGCCTGCCCTGCTGGGTTTCGGACTTGTTTGGGACCTGTTTCTCCTTTATTTTGTCCTATTTCTCCCTTTTGGAATGGGAATATATACCCTATGTTTGTCCCACCATTGTATCTTGGAAGTAGATAACTTTTATTGACTTCACAAATGGGACTCTGAACTTTGGACTTTTGAGCTGAAACAAGTTAAGACTTTGGGGATAAAATAAATGTATTTGCATGTGAAAAAGACATGAGTTTTGGAGGGCTAGGGGCAGAATGTAGTGGATTAAATTATGTACCCCAAAACTCACTGAAGCTTGAATTGTGTCCCCCAAGTTTTATGTATTAGAAACACGGCCCCCACTGTGACTGTTAAGAGGGTGGGAAATCCTATCATGGTAATTGAAAGGTGGAGCTTTAAAGAGGTGATTAGATTGTAGGACCATGCAATAGTGAATAGATTAAAAACAGTGGTCATGGGCATGCTTCTGAGGGCTTTAAGAGGAGAGTCTCTTTTTCTCTCTCTCTCTCTGCTTCCATCATCTTGCAATGTGAGAACACTGGGTCACTGTCGCCACCACCAGAGGGACTTTGGATTTCCCAGCCTCAGAAACTGTAAGCAATAAATGTCATTTTTCGTTATAAATCACCCTGTTTCAGGTATTTTGTTATAAGCAACAGAAACAAACTAATACACAGATCCAGAGTTAAATAGAATAAAAGCAGGACGTAGAGCACAGGAAACCCCACATACAGGGAAGTGAGATTAGTGAAGCAGAAGCTCCATTACTGGAAACAAATTATCACTGTGCAACACTACTATAAAGTCAGGAAGTTGAGAGCCCAAGCCAAATCTTATTACATTTTAAACAGGAGTTTTGATACACAGATCAGAGAATAAGTGAACCATCATCAATGGCTTGGAAACATTTATTATTCTGATTGAATTATCTGTGAATGTAGCCAGGCATAATGCTTCAAGATTTTTTTTAAATGATTTTTCTTTTATCATAACACTGGCCATGTGTGGAAGATAGTTACACGTTGGCAAAATGAAGGATTCATAGCCACCCCACTACATCTTAGCACTTCCAGATGCACATCTCTGTAGGTTTCATGTAAAATAATCTTCTGTATATGAAATACAAAAAGAATTCTAAACAGAGAAAGGGGTAACATGAAATGGGGTTCCTCAAGAAAGCAGCTGTGTTCCTGCAGGATCCAAATGCCTGCTTCACACAGGTGCCATTACGATAACACTAACAGAAATGAAAAGTGTCAGAGAAAACGCAGCTGATTCGTGACTACTGTTGTGTCCTGGGCAAGTGCACAAATATAACATGAGAAAATTAACAACAGAACTTAAATTTCATAGCCATTCTTCCCAGAAAACAGTGTTACCTCAAATAAAAGAGTAGACACTGGACTACAGGTAAAGGGATAATGATCCAAATCTTCCCTCAAACCACATTTCAATTAAGGGCTATAATTATAGCTTGTTCAAGAGTTTTGGGTTCAGGCAATGATTTATATCATCCAGGTTCTCAGAGGGGACTCATATTCATTTATCAAAAGCTTAGCTTTTAGCAGAAACAGATCAGTTCTATCTCCTTCAGGACCTTATACCACAATGTTAAGATATTAAATAAAACAGTATTTGTACACCTACATTTGGAGATACTCTTCATGGCCCAGGACCAAAAGTAGAAAGAAAAATCGACTGCAGTTGGTAGGAAAAGGTTGTAAAACCAAAAAGCATAAATGGAAAGGAAGTACTTAATGAATATGTACTGTTGTTTGAATGAATCCATTAAAAGCAAGTCTCTTTCCAAGAATTTAATGCACCTTACTAAAAGCACATACAAAATAAAATAAGATTATTTATAATAACTTTTAAAAGGAAAAACAGAGTTAAGAAAAAGGAGACAGTGAAAATGCTAACACTAAACATGAAAAACTTGGCCTTAAGAGAGAATGAGGATGACTTACATTAATGTTATTATCAGAAATGAGGAAACTGGGCTACCTGGTTAGCACACTTGGTAGAGCATGGTGCTGATAACACCAAGGTCAAGGGTTCAGATCCCCCTACTGGCCAGCCACCAAAAAAAAAAAAAAAGAAAGAAAGAAAGAAAGAAAGAAATGAGAAAACCGTCCAGTTACCCAGGAAAGACATTTTTCCTAGTATTGAATTCTGAAAACATTTCACCGGTGAGGCACTGTAGAAGAGCCATCAGATGGTGGAAAGGATAATCCATAACAATTTTACACAAATACAGGATTTACAATTATATCCTACAGCAGGCATGAATCAAAGCTTAGCATTTAGTGGGTAAATCAGTAAAAGCAGTTTCCTGAGGGCCACGGTCCAAAACTTGCTATAGACAGAGGAGACAAGAGAATACATCCTCTCCATTCTTTCTAAAAATCATGACTCCCACTAAGGCTAGTTAACAAACAAGCTAAACAAGGAGGCATCTCCCTGCCTCCCTGTTTACCAGTTAAATGTTATGACCTATCCCTGTCATCCCTTCAGGCTGATGGAAGTATAAAAACAGAATGAGAAGACCACCTATTTAGGCCAGGTCTATAAATAAAGAGATTAAGGCAGGAATTTCAACCCAGGAGTCCAAAGTCTGAATTATCTCTCTCAGATACCAGTAAAATGCATGCAAACAAAGGAGATGTTGTTTCTTTCCCCTTCTGCCTTTTTGAATATCCTTCCCAGAACACTCTCAAGGTGAGGCAACTCAACCTGGTCCCATCTGATAATCTAGTCCCCCCATCCCCAGTCACTTGCTCAAAGAATTGGGAGCACATAGGCTACAAAGTGCTCAAAAAGTGCACAAAAGCTATAAAAGGCTATTTTTTCTCAGATTTAACATAAGATACCTGCTATTTACTTATTTTAAATAAGATACTGTATTAAAAAAAATAAAGACCACCTAAATTTTTACCCATCCATCTACTCATTCATTGGACAAACATCTGAGTGCCAAACATCCCAGGCACTGTGCTGAGCAGGGGGGAAACTATGAATAAAACAGCCTTGACTTTCTAAGGTAGATGACAAATGGCAGAGTTTCTCTCTCCCAATTTAAACTATTAAAATGTGTACTTCGAGATAAAAGTGCACCTTTCAAATATCACTAAAATGTAAGACTGCCTTATGCAAACCTGAAGATGGCTTAGGGCCTCAAATACAAAATCATATCTCCAGTTATCCACCCAACTATGGTCACCTCCATAAGGAGAGCCAGGTTTTCTGCTTTGTCCCCACAACCAACAGTTTTCAAGCTACACAGGCACGGAGGCAGGGCTTCATTTAAGGTGGAAATCAAATTATACAGAGACTCCTCCTGACCAGTTTTTTCCTTTGGCATGAAGCAGTTTTTGATTTCACTCAGGAATTTCTATAAGACATCAATCTTCATAATAAATAAAATCTCTATTCAAGCAGCCACTTGTTTCAAAAAGCTAAGAAAATGGATTCCTGGTAAAGAAAAATGAAGAAGAGATGACTTGAACCAGAGAGGAAAAGGTAATAAATGATCAGTTGAAACAGTAAAAAAGCAATAGAAAAAGATACAATGGCGTAAAAGCACAGTATCATGCATTTGGCATGGCTTCAATTATTCATTTTATAATGTATAAGATTTCCTTTCTTTAAATGCATTCATATTACTTTGGTCTTGCTACTATAATATGATTAATACTATACTACGGTTCTAATTAAGATTCACGCTGAGGCCCAACTCCCAACAAACAACATTCTAGTTGATAAATAAAGAAAATAAAGCCAAAATATAGGAGGAACTATGTGATTGTCTTGCTTAGTGAATTGTCAATTTTGACTCCCCAGTTACTGAGAAAGTCAAACCCTCCCATCTACCACGATGCATCTGATGATGGTTAATGCCTCACATGAAGCCTGGTCATAGTAAGCATCTCCTCCTCATTTCCCCATGTCATTCTGAAATAACAGCCTTCTAGTCTGGGGAATGACTGTCCCCGCAGAGGTTCACACACTGAATCACAAGCCAGGCAAGTATAAAGTGTTCACAGCTGTCTGCTGCTTTGAGCACTTCTTGGAAGAGGATGAATAGGTCTGTTGTATATTTCAGTAAAAACACAGGAGGAGGAGGAGGAGTGAGCCCAACGACACTTTCCCAGTTATGCTACTGTCAAATGAATGGCCTGGAAAAGGGAGATTCTCTATTTTCTTTTTTATTTTTTCCTCTCTTTTTATTAAACACAATTATCTGAAATTAAACACAAATGAAGTCATTTGAAATTAATGTTTGTACCATTTAAGCCATATGTTAAAGACCTTCCTCATGAATGATACAGATATGATAAACTTAGGCTACAAAGTATTTTCTAAACATATTAGTACTAAACACAATATTGTCTTCCCATGACATTAAGATCAGAATATAGCAGTCAAGGAAAAAGAATATATTTTCTTTCTATCATATTGAGCTAAAATCATGGATAAGTACTAAAGCAGTTTATGTATAAATTTAACAGCACATTTTAAAAGTTTAAACTACATTGTAGAGAACATATACAATTTAACTTCTGAATAATTATTAATTGTTCTACATTATCAAGAACTTTGGCTAGTGTTGTGGACCTGCATGGAGTCTGTGTAAAGGAAGTCTAAGTACACTCAGCTAAGCTCCCTAAATGCAGAGATTGTGACTTACCTCTGAATTTCCTCACTCTCACCAGTCCTCCCATAGTGACTTGCATATAATAGGCCCTCCAGGAGTATTTATTCAATTAGATGTTTACAGGGGAAAATATCTGGATCAAATAAAAAAATACTTGCTGGCATGTATTAAAAAACAAAATGATAAAACAGGTAAAATGATCAAGAAGAAAAAAATTGCACTACTGTCAAAGCAACTGCTCTTCTAAACCCATGATAAAAAACTGTTCTCAAATTAAATCAGACAAAAAGTATTATCCAAGTAACATTCCTTTTTTATTTTTATTTTTTTCATTGTACATGTGATACAATTTGATGTTTCAGTACATGCATATATTGTATAATGATCTAATCAGAATAGTTAGCATATCTATCACCTAAACATCCATCACTTATTTTTGGTTAAACATTCAATACCCTCTTTTCTGACTATCTTGAAATACACTATACAATATTATTAGCCATTGTCATCCTAGAGCACCAGAATTTATTCTTCCTATGTAAATGTAACTTTGTACTAGTCTACCAACCTTTCTCCGAATATTCCATTTTTTTTCTCAGAAAGATCTAAGCATATGTATTCGAAATCAAGCATTTCAACCAATTTAATCAACACAAGCATAAAGACAAGCTTTTAGTTCTAATAAAAACATCTTTTGAAAAGTGCTGGATCATTTTACATGTAAAGCACATAACCAAAACAACAATGTTCTGCATTTCTCCTCTAAACACTCCCAAATGCACTATATCAAAACAACTGAAGGGAAAGATACAGTGATAGACTTGTTCTTTCTTTATGAAGCTCTACTGTCAATACGGCTCACTGTACTACGCAGAACACACTGGACACCTTTAGGAGTCTCAAAGGAGCTATGAAAACAAAGACCCTACCCTCCCCCCAATATTTCATCTAAAGCAAATAGAGCATAGTCCACTTGATTGACAAGCAGCAGAGTTAAGATCACTTAAAGATCTGTTACTCCATGCCTGTAATGATGAATTTAGAACAACAGGAAGAAAGCCCACATCCACCTCCGCCTTCCATTGAGAGTGCTCCACACAAACCAGAGTTTGGGCTCCGGTAGAGTAAGGGCCACAATATCACAGGAAGTAAAGAGAAGTCCAGGGATCAGGCAATGGGGGTTGATAGGATGGTCTCTGAGTGAAGAAAACAGAGCTGCCTCCAGCCAAGCTTGAGATTGTCCAGAAAGACCACAAAGATTACTGCTGCCAGAAAAAGAAGGGATATTTCTGGGACCAGCCTACCTGGGACCACTGCAGGAAGGAGTAGATTTAGGATATCTCCATCACTGAAGTGAATGCTCTACAACCTGAGAATCATCCCAAGGTGTCCCAATATTAAGATCTGGTATGTAAGATGCAGAGCAAGAGCTTCCATACAAAAGCCAAAAGTTGCTCTCCAGGCCACCAGAAAGTCAGAGTAACCAAACCTAGTGTAACACTGGAAACAAGATACCTATCTATACAACCCACACTGAGTTATCCCAGCAGCTGAAAAAGCAATGGGGGGAGAGGGGGGAGAAGAGGAGTTAAAGAGGAGGAGGAGGGGAAGGGGAGGGTAGAGGGGGAAGAAAAGGAGGAAGAGGAGTTGTTGCTGCTGCCAATTCTTGCTTCTGGTGGCCCTAATATAAACTTCCCCAATTAATCCACAGACTATGTTCTCAAAGTCTTTCTGTAAATGGGTGTTCAGAACTCTGAATAAACATTTCTAAAAATAATGTCCTAAACATTACCACTGCTACACAGGCTAGTCTACAAAAGTCACTTCGGCCCACGATGTACTTGGGCTGTAACACCAACAGCACGTTCTCTGATACTCTTTAACATCCACAAGAAGATCTCATTACCCTGACCTCTCTGACTGAGGGATCATTACAGGTGACATTCAGGACCCTGAGAAACTAGGCAAACAAACATCTGTGCATTCTAATAACTTAGGTGCTATTTGCATAATAGAAACAGCTCAGTAGGTTTGTGGAGAAGGAAGTGCTGCTTTGCATCCATTATTTTCCAATTATTTCAAAAAAAGAGAGTGCTGGGGGAAGGGATCTAATGGCATGAGCGTACCAGGCTGGGACAACCTACACTGATTTGCTGTTACCTGTATAAATTATGAGCTCAATACCAGAGAACAGCTGAAGCAGTCACTAATTAGGGTCATGTTTACCCTTCCATTGTCAACTAAGAACACACTGTTTTTGTTCCTTTAGAAGAAAGGTCTGTCTGGTTTATTACAGTCATTACTCCCGCTCAGTAAGAGAGAATGTGCTCCAATCTGGAAAGTATGTGTGAACTGCACACTCCTACATCTCATAGCAGGGGCCCAGCCTCACTCAATACTTTCACAGAATGACACTTCTTTAGAAGTCACAGGGTCTTAAATAAGCTGATAATTTACTGTCCTCCACAATGGAACTACAAACAAGATCTTAATTAATTTGCTAACAGTTATTGCCTGTTTACTAATATTAGCCCAAATTCTATCATTTTGCTTACTACAGGAATTCTCATAAGACACATTTTCTTGGACATTTTCTGAGAGGTTTGGTTACTGAAGAAAATAAAAGAACTTGCCATTGAAGTAGCTGTACATCAAGGTGGTTTCAGAAGAATACCTAGGGCTAGTGACAGAGCTGCAGTGGGCTAGGGTGGGCACTGAGAGAGCTTAAGTAAGTCACAACTGTGATGGTACAGATGGCTAGACTACATGCTCAATTTGCAAATCAATGACAGGAGAATTGGAACTGGTGAGAGTCTGATTGGGGCTTTGAAGGTCACCTTTCCAACGGCTTTCATAGGCAGGGATGTGGCCGAACACTTACAGGCTCAGCGCCTCCCCATGCATGCAAGCTCCCCTGACTAGCTTCCTTCCACCATCCATGTCAAAATTGCCATCGTTTAGGCAGTAGTGGTCTCATGACAGGCAGTGTGACACACGAGGAAGATGGATAGGTCCAAGAGTAAAGCAACAACACGTTGCTTTTGTTGCTTTAGAAGAAAGGTCTCTCTGGTTTATTACAGTCATTACTCCCCCTCCGTAAGAGAGAATGTGTTCCAATTTGGAAAGTATGTGTGAACTGCACACTCTACATCTCAAATGCAGTTGCAAATGTCCTGGGACCCAGTGGCCTGTGGGTTCCAGAAAGTGGCAGAACTGTACAAGCATTCCACAACTTACTGAGGGGTTGTGTTCCAGTCTACATAAGATTCAGCTCTTTTGGAACTCAGAATTCATTTCCCAAGTGGAAAAAGTTAGGTTTCTAATACAGCCTAAAATTTAACCTGTTCTTATTTCTTTCAGCATTTCTTGAGCTTTAGCCCTCAAGGAGCATATATTCTAATGGGGAGAACAACAAAAAGGAACAGATAAATAAAAAGCATTTTATTTATGAGGCAAGAAAGACTTTGGCATATATGAAAGGATACCAGGAGGTAGGGGGAGCAGTAGTGAAGGAGCTTAGGAGGGGTCTTGCAGTCCACAGAAAGGAGCTTATATTTTATTCTGAGTGCAGTGGAAAGCCACTGCATAGTTTTAAGGAGTGTACTGAAATGTTCTGGTTTTCACTTCAGGACAGTATTGCTGCTATGTGGAAGAGATGTGGGAAAGAACAGAGTAAAAGCACAGGCAGGAAGCTGCTGTAGTGATCAGGCAGAGCCGATGGTGGCCTGAATCAAGATGCTCACTAGGGGCCGGCCCGGTGGCGCACTGGATAGTGCGCCGCTTGGGAAGCGCGGCGGCGCTCCCGCCCGAGGGTTCGGATCCCACGTACAGACCGGTTCCCGCTCACTGGCTGAGCGAGGCGCGGGAGCAACGCCGAGGTTTGCAATCCCGTTGCCGGTCCCCGGTCCGGTACGGGGGCAACACTGAGGGTTGCGATCCGTTGCCGGACACGGAAAAAAGACAAAAAAAAAAAAAAAAAAAAAAAAAAAAAAAAG
>NW_007730329.1:154070-188644 GCF_000696425.1 Galeopterus variegatus | reverse complement strand
TTTTAAAAAAAAAAAAAAAAAAAAAAAAAAAAAAAAAAAAAAAAAAAAAAAAAAAAAAAGATGCTCACTAGAGAGAGGGAGAAGAGAGCTGCCTGGAGATATGTTTTGGAGTTGGAATCAATAGAACTTCTGATGAACTAGTGTGGGAGAGGAAACGGAGGGATCACCGCTTAGTCTGTAAAATGTGCATAACCACAGTAACGCAGTAATGGTCACAGTCTCTGCCAGGACTGTTTTCTGAGCTCCACCACCAGCTGAGGGACCTTGTGCAAGTAACTTGATCTCTCTGTGCTTCAGCTTCCTTACCTGTCCATTAGGGATAATAATAGTATCTACTTCATCAACTCGTGAAAATTCAATGAGTTAATATCGATAACATGCCTAAAACAGTTCCTGGTACATACGAGGAGCTATGTAATCTACAAGAGTGTTTCAAAAACATTCGTGGAAAAACAGAATTAGAAGATAATACAATGTTTCTTTGAACTTTCTGAAGTACTCGCATATTGCTACTACCATTACTATTATTACCATAGTACTACTGTTAGGACTAAATAGATTATTTGCATTACTTCATGTAATACTTTTAAGGCAGTGCCTGGTACATAATAAATTCTCAATAAACGTTAGCTATTATTCTTACTATGAATAATTCCCAGTTGGTGGTGGCAAGAACAAGAACTGAGCAGACAAAGAATGGGACAGTGGCAGAGTGGTGGCTATGAACAGATCCAGAGGGCCTATGGAATAGGTTCCACTCGACATAAGTTTGTAACATCTGGAGAGATCCAAGTGGCAGGATCAAGTAAGTAACTGGACACTTGAATCTGAACCTCAGAGGAAATCTGGAATAGAGATACTGACTTAAGAGTCATGGACATAAAGATGAGTTAACCACAAAAAATGGTGAGCTCAGAGAGGAAGAGGATGAAGATGGAGGAGAAGAGGAGAGGTTCATGTAGTGGTGAAACTTATGGAGACCCAACATCCCAAGTCAGGTAAAGGTGGACAAACCAGCAGGGGAGACTGAAAAGGAAGAGCCAAGAGGGAGGAGGAAAACTAAGAGTGGAGTTCTAACAGCTGAGCAAGGAGAAGGCCTGCTGAGAGGTCCAGTTGGATAAAGACATTGCATGTGGCTACCTGAAGGTGATTTGTGATCTTGATGAGGTAATTTTTAGCATCTTATGTACTCATTCCAACTATACCTGTCATTTACAACACTGTCTATACAAAGAACATGCATTCCAGGGCATCACAAAGCACTGGAAAAAAAACACTGACTCTGGAGTCAAAAGAACCAGGTCCAAGCTCCAGTGGGGTCTTAGGTAAGTCCCCAAACAACAAGGACCTGCACATTCTCCACAGGTAAAAACGACAATGTTGGACCAGATTCCCAAAGCCAGGTCAGGAGTTCCCTAAGTGACTACAAACCAAATAATCAAAGTCTATAAGCTCTTTTTCAGTATTTAAAACATTTACTGATCATTTCTTCAACCTTCAGCTATGGTCGAGGATAAAATATGTACTGAGAACAATGCATCTAATATGGTAAAGTTACACAAACTAAATTGTTACATTTCTTTGTTTCTGACTGACTCTATACATTTGGGAAGCAGCGGCGGTTAAGAAGAGGGACTCTGGAGGCTGACGGCCTGATTTCAAATCCTGGCTCCATCACTCACTACTTCCTGCATGATTGGAGCTATGTTATTTAACCACTCAAGGTCTCAGTTTCCCGATCTGTAAAATGGGGATTATGACAAAAGCTATCTCAGAGAGCTGCTGAGGGTTTTAAATGGGTTAATCTTCATAAGCTCTCAGCAGGAGCTCTCTGTTGGTTTCTTCCTCCCTCTTCTTTCTCAGTCTCCTCTGCTGGCTCCTCTACCTTGACGGAACGTGGGATGTTGGGGTTCTCTGGTACTCACCACCAGATTCTCTTCTCCTCCATCTCCATCCTCTCCCTGCGGAGCTCATCATTAAGCATATAATTAAGTACTGAACAAATGTGAGCTATGAATACCATTATTTTGCACTGAACAAAAATTCCTAGCTATCAATAAGATCACAGTCATAGGGGGGAAGGAGAGAAAAAAATAATAAAAAGGAGAACCTGATGGTAAAAACATTGGTGACCACTGGTAACTACCAACTCAAAAACTCTACTTCTGGATGCCTGAAGCACATCTGCCATCGTATCATATGACAGTTGGCACCTTGAATTAAAATCTAGTGGATAAGGCTTTCTCCCTTACCAGACCATCACCTCCCTGAGGGCAGTATCCACATCTGACTTAGCAAAAGCATATGATCAGCAGCTGTGGAACTAATTCCTTGGTACTAAATCCCTTACTCCTAAATTCACTCCTAAATTCTAATTTAGAAGTTAAAAAATCTTAACTTTTTCTGTAAATGCTTTTAAATTAAAGCCTCCACAGCACAGGTTCCCCATTATGTCCTTTCAATGACTTGCCCACTCCTATTCCTTGCACACACCCTTTGTCTCACTTGAAGCAAATGCTACAGATTTTCAAATGTAGCATTTCAATAAGTATCCCCATGCACAGATTCATTCTCAGAGCTTTGTAACTTTAAAATCCAACTTTTCAGAACAATTTATATTACTTTAGGAAAATAGTTACGCCTAAATAAAAGCTACTCTTTCAAAAGCAAAAACAAAACAACAACAACAACAACAAAGCTACTCTTTCAAAATTTCTAAAGTGAAAAAAAAAAAAAGGACGCCGTCTGAGCTACAGGAGACAAAGCCTGTGTGAGTTAGATGTTTCTGTGCCCTTCCTCCTCATCAATGAGTCATGACACAACATGAGGAAGCTGGACCAAAATAGCTACCCACCTGACTAGGTCTTTAAATGCCTTCATTATTACAACATGATGAGCAACAGATGAAACAAACAAAACAGGACAGAGCAGAGACTACCCGCAAAACTGCTGATATTAGATAGACTAATTACAGTATATATTTACACTAGACTGCTATCTAAACTCTGAGACAAAAGCGAAGGCAAGTTTGAAAGTTGCCACATTTAAAATGTGCAATGGAGCCTGAAGTACCTTTCCTCTAATTTGGGAGTGATTTTTATCAGTGAAGGATACAGAACTTCAGGAAGAAATTTAGGGGAGGATTAATGCCTTACCCCTTATTCCTAAAGAAATTTAGGGAAGCAGCTTAGGGAAGAATTTAAAAAAAGAATCAATAGAAGATGTGTGTTAATTTTAGCTGCAATGATCCAAAGTGAAGTGTGAAATGAGGAAAGCAGCCAAGGGACACCGAGGCAGGACATGTGCACAAAGTGCCCACCCCAGACCCAGCACGGGGCCAGGTGCCAGCAACACCAAGCTTAGCAAAATCCAGTCTCTGGTCCTGAGGAGCACCCAGCACCATGGAAGAAGACAAGCAAAATGGGTAAACTTCACTACTACAACGTAAGTGCTGTAACCAATGGCCAACAAAGTGTTCTGGGCAGAGTAGAGAGAATCCTGAAGGAATGGTGGTCCTGAGCAGCATAAAGCCAATGGAGGATCTTAAGAAGATGGTGCAATAGCAAAGCAAAGAAACAGAGCTCAAACTTGGGCCAAAGCAAGGAGAATTAACTAACAAAAATTATGTTGAGAAGAATATCCCAATAACGAAGACTTTACAATAATCCAGGAGAAAGTTAAACCAGAGTTCTTAACATAGAGTAGAAGGTCCAGATCCGGGTGGCAATTTCAAGGGGGAAAAAAAAAATCAATTTATACTGCCTAGGTAAGGAAAAAGTCTTAATGCTACAGATTAGAATTACCATATTTATTAGATTGAATACTCTATTTGACACTTGCTATCTAACTTCATAATAATAAGCTTTTTCAGAAACTTAGTCATTTGTTTTTTTCCTACATCTAGAATTATAAGCAACGGAATGAGTTTAAGGAATACAGAACAAAGGGGAGAACCCCATAAAGACCATGGTAGCAGCACAGCAGGGCAGCAGCAGCTACTAGCACAGCTCTGCAGCCAGGCTGCCTGGCTGGGCGGCCCGGCTCTCACAATCCCTAACTGGGGCACCTTTCTGTTCCTCAGTTTCTCTGCAGTAAGAATGTTGGGAAGATTAAATAAATTTATACAAAGTATTTAATACCTGCCTGTCACATAGTAAAATGCTCAATAAATGTTGAACATTGCTACGGTAATTTTATTTATATTCTATCCATTAAGCAATTTTTTAAAATTTGGAATAAAGTAAATTATCAAAAGGATATGTAGAGACAATTATCACTCACCCTGATTCCATTTGAAAATTAGCGTTAAATTGGGCCGGCCCGGTGGCGCACTGCTACAGTGCGCCGCTTGGGAGTGCGCCTGCGCTCCCGCCGAGGGTTCGGATCCCACATACAGACCGGCCGCTCACTGGCTGAGCAAGGTGCGGGGGCAACACCGAGGGTTGCGATCCCGTGGCCGGTCCCGGTCCAGTACAGGTGCAACACTGAGGGTTGCGATCCGTTGCCGGTCACGAAAAAAAAAAAAAGAAAATTAGCGTTAAAGTCTACGGCCACACCACCATGAACACGCCCAATCTCGTCTGAAAATTAGAGTCAAAGAATCATGGGGGGGGGGGGAATAAAAATTATCCCTGATTAAAATTAAAGATTTTGATAATGTTTAAACAGCAATAATTCTGGCCGGCCCGGTGGCGCACTGGAAAGTGCGCCGCTTGGGAAGCGCGGCGGCGCTCCCGCCCGAGGGTTCGGATCCCACATACAGACCGGTTCCCGCTCACTGGCTGAGCGAGGCACGGGGGCAACACCGAGGGTTGCAATCCCGTTGCCGGTCCCCGGTCCAGTACGGGGGCAACACTGAGGGTTGCGATCCGTTGCCAGACACGGAAAAAGACAAAAGACAAAAAAAAAAAACAGCAATAATTCTTGCTGAATGGCCTTAGTATGTTAATGAACCACTGAGGACAGAAGAGAGGTTGAGTAAGAACTAATGACTTTTGCATTGCATCACTAAGCTAGGGCCTACTCTGGATCTTACTCCAGCCTCATGACATCCCAAGTGAGACAGTAAAATCCCCATTGTACAAATGCTTAAACCAAGGCACAAAGAGTTTATCAAAAGTCATCAGGCTACTAGTGACAAAGCTAAGATTTGATATCTGACTCCAGGACCCATACTTTTTCTACCAAACTATGTTGCCAAGATTCACACAGTAATTTCCACTCCATGCCCATATTGCTTTGGAATGGGGAAGGAAAGTTGTATAATTATTCGATGAGAACAAAATGATGTATGAATCTGGCCAACTCTGACTAGTCTCAGACTCCACATTTCTAGAGAAAATAACAAATAACCAAACCCAAGTTTAATTTTAAAAAGACAGAGCCATTGATTTGCAAGAGCGGATGTGGGTGAGGAGCACTCTCCAATTCTAGTCTACCTTTCCAGAAAGCAATCTGACAATATGCAAAAAGCAACTAAAACCAACAGTGCTAAAGACTAAGGATGAAGACAAAGACGCCTGCCAGCTAGTACATTATGATAGGAAAAAAAAAGTCATATGAAAATGAAAAGAGCCTAAAGTCACCCTTACTTCTAAAATAATATAATTTTCCATCTGGAAACCCCAACAGAATTAAGTGAAATCAGAACTATTAAGAGAGTTTGATAAAATGGGAAAATGTAATTGCTATGGTCTGAATGTTGATGTCCCCCCAAAACTCTTTTGTTGTAACCTTATATCCAATGTAACAGTATTAAGAGGTGATTAAGCCATAAGGGCTCCACCCTCACTGATGGGATTAATGCCCTTATAAAAGAGACTCCAGCAAGCTCATTTGCCTCCTTCCACCATGTGAAGACACAACAACAAAGTGTCATCTTTTTTTTTTTTTTTTTGGATCAGTAAGGGAATCCCAACCCTTGGCACGGGGTGGTCTGCACCACACTCAGCCAGTGAGCACACCGGCCATCCCTATATAGGATCCGAACCCGTAGCCTCGGCACTCCCAGCGCCACACTCTCCCAAGTGAGCCACGGGGCCGGCCCAGAAGGTGTCATCTTTAAAGCAGAGAGCAAGCCTGCACCAGATGACAAATCTGCTGGGGCCTTGGTCTTGGACTCCCCAGCCTCCAGAATTGTGAGCAATAAATTTCTATTGTTTACAACTTACCCAGTCTAAGGTATTTTGTTACAGCAGCCTAACAGACTAAGACAGTAATACACAAAAATAAATTCAAGATAATGAATGAGCCCATGTATTTACCTATTCCCTCTCCCACATTTCCATTAAAATGATCAAAGAAAACTGCAGAAAACAGAGAATGGTACCATTGACAGGCCCTTCTAAATTTCTAAAAGACATGGAGAAGATGGGATTAGAGCAATAGAAAAGTACCAAAAGCCTTAACTCGGCCAAGCAAAGGCATGCACACCACCCATAACTACAGGGATACACCCATAACTTTAGACAACTGGCCAAAGAAAGTGTCTACACAAGGCCAGTGAGGATAATGGGAGTTTGACCTTGGCAGGCCTTCTTGTGCAGTAAGGGGTAGTGCAACAAGAGAGAAAAGAGGAGAAACAGCTAACTTTGGATGGCCACACAATGAGTTAACAGGGGTGGGGAGGGTTGGGGGTCTAGACCACTCAGGTGAAGCAGTGAAATCCCCTAATGGTCACAAGACTTACAATGAAATGACTGCTAACTGTACTCAGAGGTCTTGCAGAACAGCCCCAGAGGTGGGAAGGTCCCCAAGACCTTCTTCTGGAATCTTCTCAAAGCCCACCCACCTTCAGTCTAATAACTATCTAAAAGGGAAGTGGAGTTTGCCTTTGATTGCTCTGTATGAAGCCACGCTGGCTTCTCTTATCACTTAGTTGCTTTGGTTTCCTAACTGTGTTTGACATGTGGGCACACCAACTCGGATGTAAGATTTTAGAAGGCAAGAATCACATCTTCTTCTAAGTACACTATGATTTATCTACTTGATGGACTATTACACAATCTTCAAAGAGTATAATTACCCAAGTGTCCATCAACAGATGAATGGGTAAACAAAATGTGGAATATACATGCAATGGAATATTATTTAGCCTTGAAAAGGAAAAAAAATTCTGACATGCTACAACATGGATGAGAAACTTAAGAATATTATGCTAAGTGAAACGAGCCAGCAGAAAAGGTTATATTCTGTATAATTCCACTAATTAGTTATCTAGAGTAATTAAATTCATAGAAACAGAAGCAGAATAGTGGTTGTCAGGGGCTGTGGGGCAGGGGTTACTGGGGAGTTTTTGTTGTTGTTGTTGTTCTTGTTGTTTTAATTGAAACATAGTTGATTTCATATCTGTGGGGTACAGCACTGAATATCAATACCTGTGTGCAAAGGTGGTGTTCAAATCAGGATAATTAGTATATTCAACATTACACAATGTAATCATTTTTTGTCACCCTTCACCAGTTTCTCGCTAACCCCTCTCCCCCCTCCCCACCTCTGATGGCCTCAATTCTGTTCTCTCCTTTTGAAAGTTTAACAAGGGCCAGCCTGTGGCTTACTTGGGAGAGTGTGGTGCTGATAACACCAACGCCATGGGTTTGGACCCCTATATAGGGATGGCCGGTTAGATCACTTGGGATAGTGTGGTGCTAACACCACCCAGACAAGGATTAAGATCCTCTTACTGGTCATCTTTAAAAAAAAAAAAAAAGAAAGAAAGTTCAACAAATTATTATAATTGTATCTTTTTTTCCTTTCTTTTATTTTTTCAGCTCCCACTTATGAGTGAGGTGAGGACATGCGGTATTGCTCATTATGTGCCTGGCTTATTTCACTTAACATAATTTTCTCTAAGTTCATCCATCTTGCTGCAAATGGCAGAATTTCATTCTTTTTTAAGGGCAGAGTAGTATTCCATTGTGTATATAGACCACATTTTCCTCTTCCAGCCGTGCACAGATGGACATTTAGGTTGGTTCCAACTCTTGGCTACTATAAATAGAGCTGCAATAAACATGGGAGTGCAGGTATCCCTTTAACATGATGATTTCCATTCCTTTGGGTGTATACCCAGCAGAAGGATTGCTGGATCATATGGCAGTTCTATCTGTAGTTGTCTGAGGAAACTCAATACTATTTTCCATAAGCTGCACTAATTTACAAGCACAGAGAGTTTTTTAATGGGTACAGATTTGGGAAGATGAAAAACTTCTGGAGACAGATGGTGGTAATGGTTGCACAACAATGTAAATACCAATGAATTATACACTTAAAATGGTGAATTTTATGTACATTTTACCATAATAAATTTTTTTTTCAAGTTGGTCTGAGTGCAGTGGTGTTCACAACTAGTTGGTCACAACCAGGTACAGATTTCTTTGTTCCTTCTCCCCTCCCACTGCTTCACTTGACTAGCCTTTTTTAAAAAAAAAAAAGTAAAAAAATTTTTTAAGGTTGGCCAGTTAGTTCAGTTGGTTAGAACATGTTGCTGAGAACACCAGGGTCCAGGGTTTGAACCCTGTACTGGTCAGTAGCACCACCCCCCCAAAAAAAGTTTTTGTTTTTTTTTCCCAAAAAAAAAGGTGTAATTATGAAAATCATACAGAGAGATGAAAAATGCTTATTCTGTGTTAAATTTTAAAAGCATACAAAGGTATTTATAGTCTTGATTAAAACTATAAAAATGTATATGAGAATTCAAGAGAATGTTGTCCTGAAGAGTTACAATAATGGTGGAGACTATAGGTGATTTTTTTCCCTATTTTACAAAGGTACTGTAATATTTTGGGTTTTTTTATGTTTAAACTCATAAGAACAGCAAAGAATGACACATACGTATAACACCAAAAAAGGTAAGCTAAAGCGTCTGTAACCACAGGCTTCCTCACCTGTTACTCCTTCCTCCATCACACGATCATAAATCTGAAATGAAACACAAAGGTCTTGTATGTGCTGAATATGTGGGGGCTGCACAGTGACCTAAGAACTGGGAGGAAGCTCTACGCACACACATAAAATTTAATTTTTTTTTTTCCTTTTTGTCTTTTTTCATGACCGGCAACGGATCGCAACCCTCAGTGTCGCGCCCATACCAGACCGGGACCAGCAACGGGATCGCAACCCTCGGTGTTGCGCCCGCACCCTGCTCAGCCAGTGAGCGGCCGGTCTGTATGTGGGATCCGAACCCTCAGCGGGAGCACCGCCGCACTCCCAAGTGGCGCACTGCAGCACTGCGCCACCAGGCTGGCCCATAATTTTAATCAAATAAACAGTTTTCCTCTTACTCTCATTTTCAAAGTTTAAGAAGAAAACAAGTATTAGCCTTACCTGAGCCAAAATTTTCTATCAGTGTAATTTCTTCCTTAGGCATTACTTTTAAGATACCTCAACTCTTTTGTGGGAGATGGCTAAGCTCTAAATAACTAAGTAAAAAAGTTATCATCAGGGCCGGCCCGGTGGCGCACTGCTACAGTGCGTCGCTTGGGAGCGTGGCGGCGCTCCTGCCGAGGGTTCGGATCCCACATACAGACCGGTTCCCGCTCACTGGCTGAGCGAGGTGCGGGTGCAGCACTGAGGGTTGCGATCCCGTTGCCGGTCCCGGTCCGGTACGGGCGTGACACTGAGGGTTGCGATCCATTGCCGGACACGAAAAAAGACAAAAAGGGAAAAAAAAAAAAAAATTAGTTATCATCAAATAAAAGTCCTTTTAAAAAGGAAGGGTAGGAAAGTGAAATGGGAAGAGTATCAGACCAGGGATCAGAAGGCAGGTTCTGGTCGACCTGCCAGGTCCTGGCCAGGTGACCCAGCATGGAGAACAGCTTTTCCATCTGCAAAAATGAAGAGACTATGGGCTGGCCCGGTGGCGCACTGGATAGTGCGCCGCTTGGGAAGCGCGGCGGCGCTCCCCCCCGAGGGGTCGGATCCCATATACAGACCGGTTCCCGCTCACTGGCTGAGCGAGGCGCGGGAGCGACGCCGCGGGTTGCAATCCCGTTCCCCGTCCCCAGTCCGGTACGGGGGCAACACTGAGGGTTGCGATCTGTTGCCGGACACGGAAAAAGACAAAAGACAAAAAAAAAATGAAGAGACTATGGGCTGGCCCGGTGGCGCCCTGGATAGTGCGCCGCTTGGGCAACACTGAGGGTTGCGATCTGTTGCCGGACACGGAAAAAGACAAAAGACAAAAAAAAAATGAAGAGACTATGGGCTGGCCCGGTGGCGCCCTGGATAGTGCGCCGCTTGGGCAACACTGAGGGTTGCGATCTGTTGCCGGACACGGAAAAAGACAAAAGACAAAAAAAAAATGAAGAGACTATCTGCTCTGCCTTTTATCAAGAACACTATAAAGATCAAAGGTGATGTTTATAAAGACACTCTGAAGAGGATAACACGCCTTATAAACTAAAAGGTGGTGTCTTGTCAAATGTACACTATAAATTTGACCTGTCTGTGTTGTCATAAGGAACTACATAAAATCAGTCCCCTCATATATGCTTTTCTATTTTGTTCATTATTACTTCTAACTTGTCATTTTAAAGGCACAGAGTCTCCCCAGTCCTTGGAGCTGCCCTGGTGCTGCATTTTTTATGACAGAGGTACAGTTCAAGGCGTTCTATTTAAGGCAGGACATTTCTGGGGCATCTCCAATGGTCCTGCAGAAGAAAGGGTCACATGGAATACAGGGTTTCCATAACCTACATGCAGTGCTCCCAATCTTCATTCAACAGCAGGGCTCTTTAGGCACTATTTTGGAAAACCACTCGGCTTTCAAATCCTTTAAAGCAACAATAGATGTTTCCTAGCCCATTGAAGGCAGGAAATTTAGCAGGGTAAGGGGCATGTCAGAGCAGCCTTGCAGGGGCATCTTCCATCCAGTGATGTTTATTCAGGTGCCAACCATGCTCCTCCCCCTCAACACCTGTATGATATCATTGCCACACAAGTTACATTTTCTGGGGAAAGAAAATGGCTTGAGTTTTAATTTTAAATACACTAATAAGTCAAATGAGTAATAAACCACCTTTACGACTAATGTGCAATTAAAGCAGATCCTGGACATCTGAGAAGACAACAAACCAACCCATACTGTATATAAATTCCCAAATTCTCAAATGACACTAATTCTCAGAATTATCAGACCAATCTTTCTTCACATTAAAGATCACTTCAGCAGCGACACCACTGTCTTCACCACTGGTCACTTCATCTTTGCAGAGGCTCCAGATTTCTCCTGAACAGTGCTTCCATCAAGGCAGTGGGTCCTCTGTGCATATCCCCACACTTCAATTTCACTGAAGTTTCGTATTTTATTTAACAAGCAGAGTTTTACTAAATTTTTTCTTTTTGATAGATTCATTCACATTACAGACCCAAGCCACTACCAACTTTAATGCCTGTTCTTTTATTTAGCCAAAATTTCTGTTTTCTGGCTAATAACTTTCTCAGAATTTTCACCCCATCAACACTAATAATTGCCTTTTTTTTCACAAAGAAACAAAGTCTTCTGCAGTTCAAGAGGTTACTGTTTATAAATTAAGTATAGGATAACAAAAGCCCTTGAGGCTGAAATGTTAGGTGGTTGGCTAGGCTCACTTCCCAAGCCATTCACTCCGTAAGTATCTAGTTCTTATGAAATAGCCCTAGAGCCCAGCCTGGCTGTAATTAGTGCTTCAGCCAAATTACAAATAACTGCCCATTATGGCCCTTCAGGGGTCACTGGTAAACAGTTCAAGACCTGACTATTAAATCCAAGAATGCTAAATGTTGAGTGTATTCACTGAAAGGCTAAACAAAAGATCTAATGTCAACCTAAAAATATCCCTAACACAAACTGGCAATGAGTCTCTGAAGTACCACAGGTAACTTATATTTAAGTGGTCGGGGAGGGAGGGGGGAGTTTCAACCTGGCACACTAATTGTGTGTATGTCCCCAGCACCGAGCACAGTCCTCAGCAAGGAGTGAGTTGCAGGAAGACTGCAGATGGGCCTGAGGCCTGGGTGGGCTGAGGGATACCACCCCCAGGAATCTGCCTCTGGCAACTGACCTCTGCCCCATGCATTCTCCTAGGGAGCACCTGGGGATGCATTAGGCTTGTTACCAGTTACTTGAATCTGAGAAGCAGGCAGCCCACACCTAAGGTCTCCAGAATAACTCTGGGAACCAGAAGGGCCTGCTGTAAAAGCTGTGCAAATGCGGGCCGGCCCGGTGGCGCAATGGATAGTGCGCCGCTTGGGAAGCGCAGCGGCGCTCCCGCCCGAGGGTTCGGATCCCACATACAGACCGGTTCCCGCTCACTGGCTGAGCGAGGCGCGGGGGCAGCACCGAGGGTTGCGATCCCGTTGCCAGTCCCGGCCCGGTACGGGGGCGACACTGAGGGTTGCGATCCGTTGCCGGACACGGAAAAAAGACAAAAAAAAAAAAAATGTACACAGGGCTTGCAGAGAAGTGTGCACATGCTGAGTGGGGACAAGCGTTCAGTGTCTGTGGCAGCAGGTGTCTTCACAGACATGATGCCATGGTAGGAAGGCACCAGAGCTTCTCCCACCTGCATGAAGGTGCACCCTTTACCAAGGCAGACACTGCCAGCTATCCACCCAGTGTCCAGTCTCCCCTTCTTCCTTATCAACAGAACCTCAGTTTTATTTGAGACAGCAAAATTCCTATACGAAAGATGCAATTCCCAGCCTCACCTATAGTTCAGTGGCTGATGAAAGGTAACTGGAAGTCAGGTAGATGTTGGCGGGGGAACTAACTGGGCTGGAAAGTAAGTCCTCTTGCCCATTCCCTCTCTCTCTTCTTCCTGCCTGGCTGTATGTGACTGTGCAGCTCCCGCAGCCGTCTTGCACCTTCAGGAATTCTGATGCTAAAGACGGAGAGAGAGAAAAATGGGAATCTCAGGACCTGATGACCAAGGAGCCATCTAATCAGCTTAGGACTGCTGCCTCCACACTCCTTCTACATGAAAAGTAAACATTAATCTTGTATGAACCATTTACTTGAATTTCCTGTTACATGCAGCTGAACCCATCCCTCATTAACACACTTATATTAAAGGAACTCTTATCCTTTGCCAGTATTTTTTAGAGTCTCCATCAATCAATTCATTGTCACATTTTGATAATATTTATGTTCAAATAAATACCTGAGGGACAAATGAATAACTGGATCCTACCCCTGAAGCCCAAGACATTTATTTGCTTCTTGAGTTATCTCCAGTTTTAAAGCTTGCTAGAAGTTCCAAGACGGCCCCAAATAACCTAAGTCCTCTGTGGGAACATCTTATAGTCTTAAGCCACCTCAAAACTTCAGCCCTAGAGCCTAGTGGCAGAGAGGAGAAAGTACACTTATAGCCTTTATTCTTCTTAACTTGTTGACCATGTCCTCAGTTCAAAATGTACTGTACAAGATGGTAGCCACTAGCCACATATGGGTATTTAATTAAGTACAATTGAAAAAATATATAAATTCTGCTTCTCAGTTGCACTAGCAACATTTTAACTGCTCAATAGCTGCATGAGTCTAGTAGCCACCTTACTAGGTAACACAGATATAGAAAACTTCTATCATCAAAGAAAATTCTACTGGAGAGCACTGGTGCAGAAATACACTTTTTCCCTTGGCTTCTGTGACAACCAGCTCTCTCCTAAGTTTCCCTTCTACCTCATTAGGAATGCCTAATCCCCAGCCCCTCATCCTCTATCTACTGCTCAAATGCTGATATTTCTCAGAGTTCTATCCAAATCCCCCTTCTCTCCTCACTCTGCTAGGGGATCTTCTATGGCAACAACTGTCTTCTCTATGCAGAAAGCTTCAACACACATGAACATCTTAATATCCTCAGAAACTTCCTGCAAGAACTCAGGGTTCATCTAAATCATGACTGTGGTGTAATAAAGAATAAATCTGGTTTTTGCCCTGGTTCTTTGCATAGAGCTCTTAAAACCAGTGGAATTTCCTGGGTGACAGAAGTATCTTTTGTTATTCATGACAAGCCACTTTCCATCACACCTGAGTATGTGCTAATGAGGTGACAGATGTAAGCCCTTAGGTAGTTTTCAAGGGAAGGACTGGCCAGAAAAACTAAGCAGGTGACTAGAGAGTTGGAACTTCCATTCCCACCCCTGTCCTCTAGGGAGGAAGGGGGCTGGAGACTGAGCTCAGTCACGTGTCCTGTGATAGAATAAGACCCCAAACTCTGGACACCCAAGGTCAAAGAGCTCCTGGCTGGTGAACACATGGTTGTGCCAAGAGGTCACGCACCTGATTCCATGGGAGAAGCATGGGAGCTCAGCATCCACGACTCACCCAGACCTTGCCCCACGTGTCTCTTCCAAGTGACTGTTCCTGAACTTTATATCATAAAACAGTGATCGTTAAGTATACCACTTTCAGTGAGTTCTGAGAATTGTTCTAGCAAATTGTCAAACCTGACAAAGTGGTGGGAACCACCAAATTTATAGCCAGTTGGTCAAAAGTGCAGATGGCTCTAAGACTTATAGCTGGCATATGTCGTAAGAGCAGTCTTGTGGAGACTGAGCCCTAAAACCTGTAAGTCCAGGTGGTTAGTGTCAGAATTGAGTTGAACTGCAGGACACCCAGCTGGTGTCAGAGAACTGGTGTCGAAGTATTTAAGACCTCTTAACCATTGTTCTCATATTTGGTCAAGAAAGAGTGGTTCAAAATTGCAATCCTAAATGATACTTTCTTTTTTTTTTTTTTTTTTGTCTTTTTCCGTGTCCAGCAACGGATCGCAACCCTCAGTGTCGCCCCCGTACCGGACCGGGACCGGCAACGGGATCGCAACCCTCGGCGTTGCTCCCGCGCCTCACTCAGCCAGTGAGCGGGAACCTGTCTGTATGTGGGATCCGAACCCTCGGGCGGGAGCGCCGCCGCGCTTCCCAAGCGGCGCACTATCCAGTGTGCCACCGGGCTGGCCCCCTAAATGATACTTTCAATTCTTGGATTACTGCATACAGGTTCCCAATCCAGACAGGGTATTCAATTTCAACTTAACTGTAATTCATACAGAGTTCTCAAATTCATAGAGGGTATCTTTGTGTGTAACTAAACAACCAATAGAGGAACAGCTACTTTTCATAAGCTCAGAAGTCGGTGGAGCATGTTATCTGTCAGTGAACCAGTGACCCTGACAAGATACAATGACAGCAAGGAAAGACAATCCACTGATACACTTTGATTTAAGTGAATATGATGCAGGAAAACTCAAATTTATAAAGTTAAATTAGCAGATTTTAGAAAAGGGTTTACAAAAGGATTCTTTCTGATAGCAAGCTTTCCTTGTACATATAAAATATAATTTAAAACATTTTATTTATACTCAGTTTTTTAGGAATATATCTCCCACATCAGCTACACTGCTTGATTAAACTTTGGCCACAATTTCCCTGAGTTCAAACAATGCTGATAAGAAAACAGGTTACATTTTATTTTACTAAAAAAAATGTTTTGATTTTATAAAAAGTAATTCCAGAATTTGTTTAGCAATTTCATCTCCTGACCTTACTGGATTTTTTGTTATAGCAGTGGTGATGGCATTTTGTTCTAATTTAGTTTTTGGTTTCATTGTTATGTTTTGCTTTAATTTTTAATGCAACATTTGGGTTTTTGCAGAGTCTGGTTCCTTTCATATCTGTCAGGTTAGAGGGGTGTCCCTAACATTTTTATAAACTGTAGCAGGGATGTCCTTTCCACTGAACCTCAATGACTTCCTTAATGGCTCCCATCCCCCCTGCGGTTACCATGGGAGTCACCATTTTCTACAACTGCTCATCAGTTCTTCCCTGGAAATTCTAGAACACAGGAAAAATAGTCTGCCTCAAGACACCAGGGTCACAATATGAAAATCATGGGGGCTGGAGCCAGGTTTTACCACCTGGACCGAGAAGTAGAGGATGCTGGTCTATGACAGAAAAGAATAACTCAGAAGCACTGAGGGCAGCTAAGAGAGAGGAGAGACACAGAGAGGGAAAGAGAAAGAAGGAAAGAGCTTTCCAGGCCCCATCCACACAGCTTCCCAGACTCTGGCTCCAGCCTGTATTCTGTAGACAGCCCAAAATCCTTCCAATAAATTCCTTTTGTGTAAGTTAGTTCAGTGAAATCTCTTTTACTTGTAACCAAGAAACCCTGACTAAGAGAAGGCAAGACAGAAACTTGCAGTGGTCATCCAAATCCAGCAGGGTCCTAGAGCCAAAAAGAGACCAGCCACCCCTCACCCTGCTTTCATGGCAGGGCCTAACAGCAGAACCCAATGCACTGCTCCTCACCAGGAAACCGCGGGGCTACACAGCCGTTCTCTGGCAGGACCTTGGGTCTCAGGTTAACTCCTCTAGCTAACCACCAACTATTGCCAGGTTAAAGGAGAAATGAGTTGTTCTCTACTCTACACCACTGCTTTGAGAGTACAACACTCCCATGCCTGGACAGCAGAGCTTCCCCAGGTGCAAGAGCAGCACATCAACCCCAGAAGAAACGGGGGCACAGCACTCAATCACCCAATCAATCTGGGACAGAAAGGAAGCAAAAGGCAAGCCCAGCCATCACATTAGACAGAGAACACTGATGATTTACCATACATACATGATATATGGAGAAGCAGCTGCAATTTTTTAAGTATGTCAAAGTTCTTGGTTAAAACCTGACACATCATCATGGTTACACAACAATATGAATGTACTTAATGTCACTGAACTATACACTTAAAAATGGTTAAAATGGCAAATGTTATTATGCACACCTTACCACAGTTCTTTTAAAAAGATATATTGAAAGAGTTACAGAATCCCCTCAGTGGCAAACACACCATGGGCGGCATACGTAGGAGAGTCATGTTAAGTAACATGTTCCCTGGCCCTGGGCAACTCAGTGCAGAACTGGTGCTGACTTGAGTGGTCAGTTTGCGTGGGCAGAAGAGTCTCAGCTTTTTTGGGAGGGAAGGGGAGCAGGGATTCTTGAACCAAGCAGCCATGTTCTGAAATTAGTAATAACAAAAACTCACTCCACACAGCCTATTTCCCCCAACCTAGCAATACCTGATCAGCACAGTCTTAACATTACTAATTCCTAAATATTTCAACATAAACGGAACAGTTCCTCACTCCTCAGAAATCACTGCTGGTTTCCTATCATCCACAAACAGATGGCAACTCAGAAGAGTCCTGTTCCCATTATGCCAACTTGGCAGGAGGCTCACCTGCTGCCACCTGAAACACCAATCCCTCCCACCTTTACACAGAAGGCTCCCCTACACAACTAAAATCCTGCCTGGATGCCCACAGATCAGCATCCTTAAAAGCACAGGAGTGGGGAGTCTCATTACAACTCTACTAATTAATAAACATACGGAAGGACCACCTCATACCCTAATATAATTATAGGAATACTGTAGCTTTTCACTGCAGCTCCACTATATGGTTCAGACAGGTTCCCTGCCTGATTACACTGGGATGTAATCCAGCTTTGCTAATATACCCATATGCATAAGAATCAGAGCAGATCTTATTATATCAAACCTGGAGGAAAAGCTTTGGGGATGCTAAAGTTCAATTTCAGACACATTAATACACCCTTAAAATTTTATTTACAGTGAAACCATCTATATACTGTTTTTATAACCTCAACATAGATTTCTTGGCTGCAATTTTTTAACTGAAATGATCAAAGATTAAGAGAACAAGACTGCTCACAAATTACCCCTAAGATACCAAAAAAAGAAAGAAAAAGAGAGAGAGAGAGAGAGAGAGAGAGAGAGAGAGAGAGAGAGAGAGAGAGAGCAGGCTGGCTCCGCAGGAAAAGACTTTTCTAAGCAAACCATCAAAATAGAAAACATGAAAGTTGCCTTAGTGGGTGGGTGGGTGGGTGTGTGTGTGTGTGTGTGTAGATACCAAACATACACATACACACATGCCATACATAACAAACACACACATACACACATGCCATACATAACACCAAACATACACAACATGTACACCAAACATACACCAAATATACACATACACACATGCCATACATAACAAACACACACAACATGTACATACATACTGGCAAGAAGAAAGAAAAGAATCTGGATTGTTTACTTCATCAGATTCCAAGCAAAGATGCTCTTCTGCACTCTCTGGACATACCTGCTAATCACTAGGGCCTTAACCACTGACTGCTCCTTGCCTGTTCAGCAAACCAAACTGGACTCTTTGGAATGTTAAGCCAGGGTTTTCTTTAGCAGGGGCAGTTTAAAGTTAACTACAGCGTACTATATTCATGCCATACCCAATATTTAAACCCTTGAGAGGCTCTGCTCTTGCAATAAAAACCAAAATCCTTAAACACAGCATATAAGGTCCAGCTTTGACCCTCTGACTACATCAAGTGCCACCTTTACATCCTGTGTCTCTCCTTCATGGTATAAATGAATAAATAAATGAAAGCTATTGCAACAGTTAGCATGTCTTTGAGTGCAAGTAACAGATAATCCAATTTAAATTGGCTTAAACAATAAGGAAATTCATTTCATCTACAAATCCAAGGTGGGGTGGGTGCCAGACAGGGTATGCCAGGGCTCTGAAGTTTTCTCTGCTGTTTGCTTGGCTCAGTCCTCTCCTCTGTGCTGGCTTCATGTTCAAACTGCTAGCAAGATGGCTGTGATAATTCCAGACACCACATCCAGACATGACAACTTTCAGAGGAAGAAAAAGGCCATCTTTCCTACCATTGTCACTTTAAGATAGAGATGGTTCCAGAACCTTTGGACAGCCTCTCTCTCATCTCATTGGCCAGTACTAAGTCTCTGGCTTACCCCTACAGCAATCACCATGGAGAATGGGACCAATGTGACTGGATGAAATAAGTCAGGATTTACCTCTGTGCTGGGGATGGGACCACAATCCCCAGAATCACATGGGGAGAGGGAGTATCTAAACAAAATCCTACTTCTACTTGTAAGGAAGAAGGGAGGTTAGATAGGCACTCAACAGGGTTTGCTAGTTATCAATCTGGAAGTCATGGACAGTGTTAGGGACCAGAGAATATATCCCAAATTGATAACTAGCAGACCAGCATCACCCCCAGGTGGATCTATAAAAATGGACGGACAAGTGCGCAGTGGAAATTGTAGGGTAACAAAAAGGGAAGAAAGGGGACATAGGGTTTTTAATCAGGGGGTACAGACTCAAGTCCCAAGACTTCTGCTTAACTGCTTATTACTATTGACAAATCCCTTAGCCTTGGGTTTCTCATGAGAAAATATGTACTTGACATACTGTGTATGGTTGCTGTGAAGGCCAAATAGAATGGCATAGGTGGAAAAATACTTCGTAAACTAAGTTCTACACATATGAAAGCAATGATTATTACTCGCAATGGAAAAAGTCACAAACTACTGAGAAAAACTGCTTGTAAAAAAGGCCAAGGGTCCTATCCGGCCAAACTGAAGTATGTTCAATCTACTAATGGACATCTACTTTAAAAATGATATTTCGGGCTGGCCCGTGGCTCACTCGGGAGAGTGTGGTGCTGATAACACCAAGGCCCCGGGTTCGGATCCCATATAGGGATGGCCGGTTCGCTCACTGGCTGAGTGTGGTGCTGACAACACCAAGTCAAGGGTTAAGATCCCCTTACCGGTCATCTTTTTTAAAAAGAAAAAAAATGATATTTCTATTGATTTACTGGTGACTTGGTTGGAGGCTTTCCAATATGATCTACCAATCCTCTCTAATAGTTGGGATGGAATACAGAAACTCTACAGAAACTGTCTTCCAGGTTGGCTGAAAACAAAAGCCAGAATCCCCTTCCCTGCTCTTTCCTGACCTCTCTTCCTCAGGCATGAACAGCAGTCATATTCTCACTGTTTTCTAAGTGGAAAGGGAGGGTGGTGGTGTTTACAAAGTCAGAAAAGGTTAAGAAAATTTAAAAATTCAAAGTGTTTTCAGTTAAAAAAGGGGAGACGATTTGAATGTACAAGTAGAAGATGGCGGTTACCCATGAGAGCCCTCAGCCCAACTGACATTAACAAGTGTAAGCTGAGAAGCTAATAGATGATAAATACACAGGCATCTAAGGCCTCCCTGCTAATGCTATTTTTATCAGGCAGTGTAGACATGAAGCCACCCAACATGTAGCCTGTTTTACCTAATTTCCTGTCTGTCCCCCATCTCTTATTTCCATTCATCTGTCTCCACCTACAGCAGGGATGAATATGGGCAAGCAAGCCACAGAGATTTTCAAAACCTATCTTAAGAGTAAGACAAGTACTTACTTATGCAGAATGCTCCATCTAGGCAATAAAGTTGGAAGAATGGTCATGCCTAGCACCCAGATTCTGGAGGGTGAAGGAAGTGATATACTGGGGTTACAGGTTGGCTTTCTTTGATGTGTGGGAACATAAAAATCTTCCTCACAGTGAGGGTGTCTTTCTCTCCTAGACTTAAGAGTCATTAATGTATCCTAATTTTCCACTGTGGTCCAAGCAAAAGAAGAACAAGGTAGAGAGCAAAGACTTCTTACGGAATTACGATGAACGGATTAATGGAAAATGGAAGCAGTAACTGGAAGTTTGGGCAATGTGAGAGGTATTTCTATGCCCAAGTTCCTGGTGTCCTACATGTGTAGAACAGTGCCACTGCCAAGATGTAAGCTTCATGGGGCAGATGTGCTAGTTTTAAAGACCAACGATTGAGAATATTTTCCATCTAAATTACAAGTATGGGGGCTGGCTCAGTTGGTTAGAGTGTGGTGTTGATAACATCAAGGTCCAGGATTTAATCCCTGCATCACCTAGCCACCAAAAAGAAATAAACAAATAAATGAATAACATGCATGTGTGTGAAAGAACTCTGTAAATGGTAAAACTTCACATTTCTAAACAAACAGGGTGTTTTCAGGATAGATACCCTTTACAGCGCACGTTGCCATTTGTGGTCCTGCCTGTTTAAAATCTAACCCATCTAAATGCAGTGTGGTACCCTGGGAAAAGGACATTAGTCAAAAAACTGGGGAAATGTGAACAAAGTCTACAGTTCAGTTAATAATGTACCAATGTTAATTTCTTAGTTTTGACAAATGTTCTTTAGTTATGCAAGACGTTAACATCAGAGGAAACTGGGAGAAGGTATACCGGAACTCTTTGTATTATTTTTCTAACTTTCTGTAAAAGCAAAATTGTTCCAAAATAAAAAGCTTACTTAAAAAAAATTAAATACTCAATATCTGCAAAAGAAAGAAGGAAGGAAGAAAGGAAGGAGAGCGAGAAAGAGAGTCTGGCCAGTTAGCTCAGTTGGTTAGAGTGCAGCCTTGTAACACCAAGGTCGTGGGTTCAGATCCCCAAACCAGCCAGCCACCAAAAAAAAGAAAGAAAGAAAAGAGAGAGAGAGAGAAAGAGTGAGCAGGCTGGCTCCGCAGGAAAAGACTTTCTAAGCAAACCATCAAAATAGAAAATAAGGAAAAAAGATTGATAAGTTGATGACATAGAATATTTAAACTTTTATATGTCAAAATATGTCATGAACACAGAGTTGCAAGGCAACCAACAAACTATGAAAAATATGTAAAATACCTACACACATAAGGGGTTAATATAGTAACAGAGTAAATTCTATAAAACTTCTCACCTTAAAAAAAAAAGGCTGCATTCCTAAGTGCTCTATCTGCTACAACTGTTTTCACATATTACAGATCTATGACATGTCCAAACTCATATTCAGAATCTCTCTAAACCACATATTCTTTCCCTTATTCCATCCAATGCCTCTGATTCCCCACAGCTTCCCAGGCCAAAGGCTACCTTCTGCTTAATTTGACCATTCCTAAGCAAAGACTCCTTCTCTAGAATTCAAAACTCTTTTCCTCTTCGAGCCCAATACAGCAACTTTAGCTACTTGGTGCCTGCAATAGTGATCTGGTCAAACTAGAAGGGAGCACCAGCCAATCAATCTGGACAGAAGAGGGAAGCAGAAAGGCAGTCAACACAGGTGGGCATTTGTCTCCCACCTGGAGCCCCTTTTACCTGGATTTCTAGAGATTCGCATATTCAAAGAAGAAGCATCTTTTGAAATAAAATACAGTTACCCCTAACTCGGCAGTTTGTATTAGAGCCAACCTATCTTAGTAATTTTTTGATTATCATTTCTGTGTTTTTTAAATGTAAAAGGGGACCAAAGAATTAGAAGAGAGAATATACAGTACTTCTTTCAAGATGTCCCGGTATACATATAGCTTACATTAAGTCAGAGTTAGAATCATATTAGGAATTAATATTAGTCATATTTTCATATTAAGAATTAAGAAGGCTGTGAATCTCATGTGTCACAGAAGTTTCACACACAAAACAATATAGAAGCCAAGAAACAAAATATTTTTCACACAGAACAGAGTGTGATCATGATCAAACCAATGGACTAAAAATTCAGTGGCTAAAGGTTTGCATCCCCATTAGTTAACTATTCTCTTCCAATAACATTAGACAAATCTATGCTATCAGATAGTTGGCTTCTCAAAATAACTATGTGGTAACAGATGGAACAACTTAAGGTACAAAATGAACAGAAGGGTATTAAACCAAATCTTAATGCCTAGGAGCTCATTCATGATCTAATTTATGAATGAGTCCAGACTCCCTAGCACGTCTCCTTCTTCAGGCAACCCATCTTGGGTCCACTTTATTGCTCATTAGCACCAAAGGAGGTCTAACTCAAACCAATTTTGCTAGTCATTAACAATCTAGTAAAAGGTTTGATAATAACTGACTAAAATTAAAAGATTGAAATAATTGGCTTAAATTGACCTCCAGAGATTACTGATATTGTTCACCCAACAGTGCTCGTCCTATTTCCCACTAGTGTTGCCTGTCCTGTTTACACAAGAGAAATGTGTCAATTCCTCAAAGCCAAGCACATGCCATCTCTGTGTCATGTAAAGGAGAAAGAACTTCACCATCTGAACATGGGTGAAGGGTGGCCAAGGAGACTCCATTTATGACCATGGGGTCAGCCAAGGAGACCAGTTACTCGTGAAATACAGAAAGCCAAGAAAGGAAGAAAACGTGACATGCCAAGGCTCTCAGAATTGAGAACAATATTCCTACCATTTCTGAATCACATGGTCAGCCTTGAGACTTCTCTATTTATTTTGCAATAAACTTGTTACACAAATTTACAGAAAGCTGATTTCAAAGCATCTCATAAACATCATTGCTTCTATATATACCTCAGTAAAGAAAAGCATTTTTAGCCTAGGAGGGACCTACCATGTTACTTAATATTTCTCTATCACATTTCTTGCATATAAATGCACATAAGATACAAATTTCAATCACTATGATTAACTACTTTTTATACTGTGTCACAAAATTGTTCAAGACAATGTTTTTTTTTTGTTTGTTTTTTTCCCTTTTTGTCTTTTTTCGTGACCGGCAACGGGATCGCAACCCTCGGTGTCGCGCCCGCACCGCGCTCAACCAGTGAGCGGACCGGTCTCTATATGGGATCCAAACCCTCGGCGGGAGCGCCGCCATGCTCCCAAGCGCCACACTCTACCGAGTGCACCACCGGGCCAGCCCTCAAGACAATGTTAATTGGTGAAAAAATTTAAATAAATAGGGCCGGCCCGGTGGCGCACTCAGTAGAGTGCGGCGCTTGGGAGTGCGGCGGCGCTCCCGCCGAGGGTTCGGATCCCATATAGAGACCGGTCCGCTCACTGGTTGAGCTCGGTGCGGGCGCGACACCGAGGGTTGCGATCCCATTGCCAGTTGCGGTACAGGCTCAACACCGAGGGTTGTGATCCCATTACCAGTCACGAAAAAAGACAAAAAGGAAAAAAAATTTTTTAAATAAATATATTCCATACAGCAATGCACTCATGCAGCTTATTAATGATCCAGAAATGGTCTGGAAGTGATTAGTTAAAATTAAAGGTTGATATAATTAGATAAAATTGAATTATGGCAATAGTGTGTGGACTTCATACATTAGCACTTTGCTCTCCACTGATAACAGAGACCTGGCTGTCATAGCCATTAGAGCTGTGAGGAGGAGGCAGATGCAAAATCAAACACAAACAGGATGGCATAAATCCGAAAAAGGCTGGGAACTGATACACTAGTAAACTATAATGGATAGATTCTGGGCAGCATTCCAACCCTACACTACTTAATTTATTCACAAGTCCCTTAGAATCAAAGCTGGGTAAGGAGACAAAAACATACATGTGCCACCTTCATTCTCACTTCTATCACAGTATTAAAAATTACTACTAATGGAATAAGATAAGCAAACTGTGAGCTTTCTATCTTTTACTAACAGTTGTGTTTTATTCCAAGCAATTTGAATATTACAGGATTTATTTCATTATTCAGGTATCAGAAAATTAACTCAGAAAACTAAATTTCCTACATATGAAACACAAGACTGGGTTTCTCATTTCATGGGAATAGATGACAAGAACAAAAATGGAAAAGGTTCAAATTACTTGTAAGGGCGGGAAAATGTGACCTGAGTGTCAACCACATTCATCTACCTGGCTCTCCCCTGATCTGACCTCCTTAAACCTCTTTCTCTCAGATACATTAAATCCAGGCACTACTTTTTAAAGGCATTCTTCTCTAATTTAACAAATACTAATACACAGTTAAACCTTCTGATTATTTAATAATTCTGAACAGTATCTCTGACCATCTAAAAATGTCAGCTCTGGCTGACCAGGATGTTTTATGTGCACAGTGTAAGCCTAACTTCTTATGAGGTAGGTTTTGATATTCTAACTATTGCAGCTGAATTTGTCCATCTGGTTTTGTGGCTGTAAGGGTTGTCTGAAGCTTAAGAAACTGATTATGTGTAAAGATAATCCTGTATATCCTCAGCATATGGTGACATCACCACTGATCAACTTTTCATAAACATTAAAATTGTTCCAGCACTAACAGCTTGGCCTATTGTTTGTCTAAGGAATACTGACACTATTATTTCATTATAGCTATCAGTAACAATGACGCGTATTCCCCCTAGGAAGTGAAATATACTCCTAACAGCCAAAAGTGGTGAAGGTACAGAAGCAGGGAAGAATGACATGAAACTGAAAGGGTTTTCCACACAAGACTCTTCATTTCCCTCACTAGGGACTGAAAATTATACACATACACAAGTCAGAGGAGTAACTGCCTCAAGAAGTTTTAACTAATCTTCCTTTTGTCTTTAGCAAAAAACTGGTAAACATCCAGCAGGATGAAAACATTCTGAACCCAGTGACATCTGTCTGTAACTTTAAGTGGAATTCAAAAATACTTGAGCAACAGTTTTTGAAAGCAGATACAAATAAATCTTTAGAACTTAGTGTTCCAACTAGTAACTAGTTGGATCAATAGCTAAGACATAAAAGTACAGGCTAAGACTTGTTTCATAAAAATTATTCATTGAAAGGGCCAAATTCTTAGCCTTAACCAGACATTAATAGATCTGATACTACAAACACTTGAACCCAGTGGCTCTAATATGCCCATTCCAAACTGGGAGAAGATATCTAAGTATTAAGACTACCAAAGGAAAGAACAGTAGAAATACTCATAACAACATAACACCTTATGTAATGTGTTTCTAAGTCCTTTCACATCCATTACAGTCTAAATGGAGTCTTTAATTTTTAAAAAGTGAGAAATTAATAGCTTACATTGTAGTAGGTGTTATCTTTTTCAAAGCTCTCTCACATCCATTTTGACTCTGGTGAAAAAGATATTCAAAGAAATCTATATTATCTGCACAGCATCACTGCACACCTATAGAATAATTTCCTACATTCCACAACCTACTACAGCATTACTATCAGAGTTTTCCATAAACACTACACATTTCAATTCTATTCTTGATACTCTTTCTCTCAAGGGTGAGTATCTTGGACACCAAGTAAGTACAGAGAGTGCTATTCCCACTTACCGACATCAGAAAAACATACAGCAACCTTGGAACAACACGGGTTTGAACTATGCAGGTCCACCTATGTGGACTTTTTTTTCAATAAATATACTGGAAAATTTTTGGTTAGGTATGTCATGAATGCATGACAAACCTAACCAGTTAAATTGCCTACTTAACGGTAGAACGTACTTAACTACTTAAGTAATGTGCAGTCAGCTGCAAGCCTGGAACTGGACCTTCAATTGAGCAGGGGTCGGCATGCCTAACCACCCCCCCATACCCACTCCAGCACTGTTCAAGGGTCAACTGTATTTGATTCTGAATTAACTGTATTTAAAGGGAAAAACAGCATAAATTTTTTAATGCATGAATAATCTAAAGTTTTAATTTTGACCAATCATTTTCTATGAAAACAGGAAACCAGAGTTGACCCACTGGTATAGGTCCCAGAATGTTAAAGGTATAGTTAGAGGTAAAAGAAAACCCAAGTTTATTAGAGATTGCAGTAATTTTATGAAGATGTGGTAATTAGGTCAACATTCTGAGCAAAAAATGTATTTAATTTTAACAAAATAGGGATTATCAATTTCCTTGTCTTCCTGGAATGTCTTCCCCTTTCTTTAGTTAAAAACTTCTCAACTCTTCTTGTAAGTCCTCCTCTATTCTATACGGTCTTTATGGGAATGTCAATTGAGAGCAAGTCTACACACACACACACACACACACACACAGGCCAAGGGTAGGCAAATGACCCATACTAGGCAATCACGTGCTCTCTCCAGGAAATCTGAATCTTATGACAGGAGAATGAAACCACTTGGTACAGTCTTTGAGACCACGGTGACCTAAACAGACTATTCATTAGGTGATTCCTGAAGCCAAGATCCAATAAGCTTGCCTCCAAAGCCCAGGGGTTCACCATTTTCTATGCCTATACTATATCTACATGCTATGCGTACAGTTCGGTAACCTTTTTCACTCAATACCATATCATGGGGATCTTCCTAGACTGGTTAATATAGATACATATCATTATTTTTCAATGGCTGCATGCAATGAAGATGACATAATCTATTTAATCAATTCCTAATTCAAGATTATTTCCAGTTCTTTCTAGATACATATATCTTTGCTAACATTTCCTTTTTTTTTTTTTAGGATAAATTCCTACTAAATGTGAACTTTCTGGGCTGAAGGCAATGCACATTTTGTATTCTGATACCATCTGAGAGTACACACTTCCCTTCATCTGCACCAGCACTGGGAATTACCATTATCCTTATTCCCATTCCATACTGGGAGATGCCCAAATATTAAGATTACCAAGGGAAGGAAAAGCAGAAGTCATCATAATACCATACTTTATATTAAGCTTTACCAAATCGTTTCACACTAAGGTCTAAATTGAGTCCAACTTGTAATGCCAACATAATAATTGAAAAACGGTGTCTTACTCTGCTTGGGCTACCTTAACAAAATATCACAAACTGGATGGCTTAAACAACAGAAATTTATTTCTCACAGTTCTGGAGGCTGGAATTCCAAGATCAAAATACTGGCAAAGCAGGTTTCATTCTGAGGCTTTTTCTCTTGGCTTATAGGCAGTTACCATTTCCCTGTGTGCTCACGTGGTCTATTCTTTGTGTGTTCATAGGGAGGAAGAAATCAAGTTCTCCAGTGCCTCTTCTTATAAGGACACTAATCCCATCATGATGGCTCCAACCTTCATGACCTCATCTAACCCTACTTATCTCCCAAGGGCCCCACTTCCTCATACCATCACATTGGGGGTTAGGGCTTCAACATATGAATTTGAGAGGAGAGGGGAGACACAAACATTCAGTCCATAACAAATGGTATATTATTTTTGCTTTGAATTTCATTTCTTATAAATGACTAGTGAAACTGAATAATTTAATATGTTTACTGGCCATTTATTTTTCCTTCTTTTTTTTTTTTTTTCTTTTAAAAATGGTCTGTTCTGATTCCGAGTCTGAAACAGGAAGTATACAGGATGAGTCTGGAACATCTCGTCACATTAGAAAGCAAGGAAGCTATTAGATTACTACAGGCATGTCAGAAGGAGCCAACCTGAATAAGCCTACTCTCCCCAAAGATGATGAGGCAATTTGAGCATTAAAATGAACAATAACTGCAGTGGACTGAAACATCATATATGCTAAAATAAAGGAGTTCATAATCACACACACACACACACACACACACACACACACACACAAAGGAAAAAAGCCTTCATCCATCACCATCAGAGGATGCTAGGTCACCAATTCATGACTTTGAAAACTGGTAAATCAAGGGAAATAATCAGACATTTTCCACACCCTTTCTATACAATCTATACCTCAAGGTAACCAAATAATTGACAAAGGAGAGTTTCTACTTATTTAAGTATTTCAGCTAATAACTAAAGAGGGAATGATATAATTAGAATGTAACTATATTGTAATCCCTTATGAATCAATGGATCAAGGTTGCCAATATCACAATAAGAAAGAAATCAGACATTATGTACCTCCTGATGGAAATAATACTGCCACCACAAACAAATAAAATCTGATTCTTCCGACGAAGTCTCTAAATCAAACTATCAATGTATAGGAAACACAAGAAATAAAGGAACATATTTAACATTATAGAGATGTAATCTGCAAAAGTTGCAAAGGGAAAAAAGAGAACCTATAGGTTAAAAGACACTTTCAAAAAACTATCCAATTACAATGTATGAACCTTACTGGATCTTAATTCAAACAACCCCCTATATATGCATATATGGCAGTCAGGGAATACTGATGAGATATTTCATGATATTAAGAAATTATTTTCTAAGGTGAGATAAAAGTATTATGATTTTTTTTAAGAAGTCTTCTTCTTTTAGAGACAGGTACTAAAATATTTATGGGCAAAATTATGTGCCACTTTTATTTGCTTTAAAATAATCCAAGGAGAGGGGAGTGGGAGGTATCGCACAACCAAGACTGATGATGATTTAAAACTGCTGAAGCTGAGTGGCAGATACGTTGCCTCATTATACTAGTCTCTCCTTTTTTTAACATTTAAAAATTTCCATGATAAAGTTAAAATTTAAAGAAAAAAATCTGTTCATGCCCTTAGCCCACTTCTCTAATGAGGTGTTCCCCCTTTTCCTATTTTTACAGTTCTCTGTATATTTAGGTGCTCAATATACATGTTGCACATACCTTTGTCTTTTAGTTCATGCCATTCTTTACTATATAGGCATTTAAAATAATGTGTGCTGCCAAAATGGTGTCAAATCTTTTACTCTATGGGGTTTTGTTTGGTGTTAAGCTTAGAAAGACTTTCCCCATACCAGAATTATATTAACATTTCCATTTCCCTTTAATATTTATTTTAAAGGAGCCCTATATACCCTTCCACACAGCAAAACATACTACCATTATAGGAATAGTTGGGAAACTAAAACATCATCTGCATCAGCAACAAATTTCAGAAAGACGTTCCATATGCCACTATTCACATAGAAGAGATAGGATCCAGCAAGGACATAACATTTATTAGTTTTACCGCCCACTGGGTCCTGTATTTTAAAGGGGTACTATGCATTACATAACTACTAATTTGTTTTCCTGTTTTAATTAAGCAAAGGTTCTATAACTTAGTCGGTTTCTGGTCTCAGAAATATTTAGTAAACAAAATATTGTTAATATTTAGTATACAAAAATTTAGACTGTTCATAAACAAAATGTGGTATATAAAAAGAAGGAAATTCTGACACATGTACAACAGGGATGAACCTTAAGGATATCATGCGAAGTGAAACAGGCCAGTCACAAAAGGACAAATACTGCGTGATTCCACTTATATGAGGTGCCAAGAGTAGTCAAATACATATAGACAGAAAATAGAGGGGTGGATTCCAGGCACTGGGGGAGGGAAAATGAGGAGTTAGTGTTAAATGGGGTAGAGTTTCAGTTTGGGAAACTGAAAAAAATTCTAGAGATGGATGGTGGTGATGGTTGCACAACAATGTGAATATACTTAATGCCACTGAACTATACACTTAAAAATGGCTAAAATGGCAAATATTATGTTATATACATTTTACCACAAAAAGTATGTTTAGTATATTAAAGTTTAGTAAATAAATTAACATTATCCCAGCCAAATTAAAAGAAATCTGACATTTTAATTATATATTCTACACAGTATCAGCAGTCTCACTAAAGGCAAATGTACAATTTCTGCAAGGCTTTTGGTAATTTTGAAAATATTTCACAGAATCCTAACAAGAACCAATGCAGTAACTAAATCATGGCATTTCATAACAGGTTTTACTGAATTTTTAAATGCATTTTACAAAGCACATGTATAGTTGGGCCACTCAATCAATCCATCATCACTCTTTCTCCATCCACAGAGGAGAACAGGAGAGAGACTGTAATTGATGCTGTAAATGCTGTGGAACAGTTGAAACTGATTCCTACCTAGCTTAGCCATGCACATGGTAGCCATCCAATAAACCTTCCTGAATTCAGGTACTCAGTGAATCTGCAGCAAAACCAAAAAGAAAACCTGGGCTTCACATTCTGTCCTGTAAACTACTTAGTGAGAGGGCTGAAATTTGGCCCGAATCGAGGCTACTATTTGTAACATTCTTCCATTTCTTGGGATCTCCTCAGCAATGCTGGATGGTTCCATTTAAAACAGGCTTCATGTACCAGCCATTTATTGGTTTAAAAAAAAAAAAATTCAGAGATTTGGTCGGAAAAAAGTGTGAACAGCCAAACAACCACTCTTATAGCTCCATATGAAAACTAGAAGGTTTAATATGAGAAACACATCCTGTCTAAATGAAGAGGACATTATTTTTACATACACAGTAGTAAATACATCATGTGATTATTTCTCAGGCAGAGGAAGTAATCATGGCTTTCTACTCATCCTCCATGTGTTAAAGTTCCATTGTGTTAAAAACATTTTTCCCCGTATGACTCCCTCTGGCTCAGTCAGCACTACATACTTCTAACTCTAGAGGTCAACACCTCCTCCGTCACATTAAAAAAAAAAAAAAAAAAAATTGCTACTTTCACAGCCCTTACTAAAACAGAGCTTTTAAAAAAAGGAAATTCACATCCTCTAATAATTCTTTCACACAAATTAAGTACTGCCCTTTAAAATGAGGAGCTCACCACTAGATTTGGCTATTCACAATTTATTCATATAATCACCTCCACAACAGTTATCTATTAAGAAGAAGGGAGGACACTTGTAAACCTCTCCTTCTGAATGTGGCTATCATTGCACGACATTGAGATCAGCTTCCAAGTTGCCCAGCCTGACCAGGAGTCTCTGCGTGGCTGCTCTCTGGGCTGCAGTGTGGCTATGTGCAAGGTGTCCTGTCACTTCACATCCATCACAACCCAAACCCCAGCAATCCGGCGCTGTGGAGCCTGGTGAGAACTTTCCAGGACCACAGCACCATTCCCAGTGGGCTGGCCTGCAGGAACTGAACTCCCTAACTGAGAAATGGAGACCTCAGACACAGAGGAAGAGGCAAACAGAAAGAGACCTCCTGCAAAGGGTTTCGACATTATTCAAAACCCTAGAAATAATTTCCTCTGTGCTTTTTTAAAAGCCTGCCTACTGAGAGGACTCAATGGATATCCTTAAGGTGCTGAACTACTGTAAAATAAGGCGAGGAGAGCCCCCAAATAGAGAAATCCAGGAAATGGTTCCCTGGCAAGAGGAGTTGGTTATCCCAAGGGGAGAAGTCTTACAAGACTTTCTGATCACCAGGGCAGTTTAGCACGTAGAACGAGTAGGGCCCTAAGAGGCATCTATCCCAGAGAGAACTATGTCACCCTCATTTCCTTCCACAAAGCTAGATCACCCTCACCTTCCCAACCTTGAAGTGGTGTCCTGACAGGAAGAAGTAGACACCTCCCTAACTGCTCCAAGCGGGTCAAACTTTAGATTCAGCATCATGCACTGTGTCTTCAGCGCAGGGCAAAGGGGAAGGGTTGGCATTAGGAGCGGAATCGGCGTGGTTTGCTGGAGGAAAGAAACAGCACGGACTCCAGACAGCAGAAGCACCGGGATTTCCATGCAGCTGCCACGACAGGTGACCGGGCCGCTTTGCAGACACCCCGCTCGCCCGCGGGGCTTCGCCGAAGGTGGGGCGGGAGGACGCGACAGTGGGCAGAGCAGGGAGGGAAACCACTCCATCCAGACGCTGGGGAGGAAGAGGAAGAGCGCAGCCTCGTCTCCCCGGGGAAACCGTTTTCAGGGATTCTCTGTCTCCACAATTATGAGAAAAAATGGCTCCAAGCCAAACGCCTCCTGATGTACACACACGCACCCCGAGCTCCTCTTTCGCCCCATTTCCTTATACGCGGAAACAAAAGGCTCAACAGCAAAGCAGCAGCAACCGCCGCCCGGAGCTCCGGGGTCAGACGCCCTCTCCGCGCCGCACCGCCCCTCTCCGGAGCCCTCACAGCAGCCCACCCCTGGCCCGCCACCCCGAGCCCCTGCCCCTGCCGGCCCAGCCGGGCCCCACGCCCGCGGCATCGTATAACTTCGTATAATGTATGCTATACGAAGTTATTACGAGAATATTATTATTTTTGTTATTTTACTAGGTGTCTGTAATGGCGCTACAGAGAGATTTCTTTCACTCTGTCTCTCTCTCACATACATACATTCACACAAACACATGTCCCATACATATAACACCCCTCATGCACACCATATTGCACACTCACACACTAGACATACAGAGCATACACACACACCCAAATACATGCATCACACACACACATCATACACCACACACTATCACATACACACACCACACACACACATCACCCTTGCCACACACACACATAATCAACACATGCACTTTTTTTTTTTGAGGCTCTCTGCTTGGCGTCCTGCCAGTCTTATCTCTTCCACACCTTCCCTCCCACAACACTCAGCAGTGCATCTTATCTTCCTCTAGTCAGTGGTTGCTAAGTTCCTGGACTTTCTTTATGCAGAACATTTTACAACTGTCACAAATTTTGTAAACTTCTATTTGTCTCATTTGGGCATTAAACAACAAAATACTCCCACCTGCCTCAACACATGTGCATCAGTTAAGAGGGCTCACACTCTTTATAGAGGTATGGGCAAAGGAAGAACACCACTCAAATTCTACGCAAAGTCTTATAGACCCTTCTTTCAATGGAGTTTTGGTCAAAGGATGACAATGATAAGAAAAACTATACTTAGATCTTAAGATAAAAAGAGTAAAGTATAAGATTTTATGAGCTTTCAGAAGATAAAATAACTATCTATTTTAGGGTCTGGGTCGATCAGTAAGTTCCTCCCTGATGAGGCATTTGGGCTAAATGTTAAAGTATGTCATAAAAATAAAAAAATTGATGAGTCAGGTTGGACAGAATCTCACAGAAAGAGAAAACAGTACCTGAGGATACCCAGAGGCACAAATCATAAAGTAATTTTTAAATATTCAGACACGATTCAGTATGATTGTCACAGTATTTCTGTTAGAGTCTAACTAGTGATAAAGCTAGAGATTTACCTTTCCATCACTAAGTGTCTTATAATCATTAGGACATTCTTAATATTCACACAAATGCAATTGGGAACCTCTTAACATCATGTCATTCCCCATACTAACTCTTTTGATCTCCCAATATTGTGATTTGTTGTTAATTTTCTCCCCACTTGACTTCTTTCCAGCATCTCACCACCCTTCTTTTGAGTGACAGATGGGTTAAATAAATAGCTTGCATGTTAAATCTTTCAGTTCATTATTTTCTGCATGGTACTTCGATAAGGTGATATACTGATGTACAACATTTCAGTATTCAAATTTTAGTCATTTGTGATTTATAGAAGAATGGTATCTCACTCTATCACATATATTTAAGACTGAAACCAAACAGTTTACAGTTTTAATAAATTCAAAAAAGTAAACGGCATTGCTATTAAAGCAACTTGACTTTGGAAGCTATATTAGCATTTCACAGAGAAACTGCAAAAGGACATAGGTGATTTAGCTGAGATAGGCATGGCAGTTATGTACCATGTTTTTCATCTTTTTCAAAGTCAAAGAAATCGCATCTGGATGCATCAAATTGGGAACAAAATCATTTTTATGGACTGAGAACTTTTTTTCTTTCCACAGCTAGACTTGGAATTTCTTGACCAAACTGCATAAAAGTAATCCATTTGTGCTATGCCCTAAAAACTAAAGACACAGTCAGTCTCCATAACTACATGACCTAATTATTTGCTATATTCCCAATATTTCCAATTTGTATAATTCCATCTCCTAATGGGAAGGACCAGTAGGAAGGACTAGCCAGTTAAAGGCAGTTCATCATAGCAGATAGGAACACAGGCTTTGAAGTTGGATGCCTGTGTTTTCATCCAGGAAGAAGTACTTACCACAATAGGAGCTTTGGGTTATTTCCTAAATTTCTCTATATCTCAGGCTCCTCATCTTTCAAGTAGTGCTACTAATTTTGCCTGTCTCAAAACATGGCTAAAAGGATTGGATGAGGTTAATTTGTCAGAGCACCTGTCCTATAGCGAGCATTCACTATTAGCATGTTAGCTCTTTTCAGCCGTTTTGACCCTTAGGTCATGTGAGG
>NW_007730329.1:132245-154060 GCF_000696425.1 Galeopterus variegatus | reverse complement strand
CCGGCCCGGCTGCGCGCCACGTGACCGCGCCACGTGACCTGGCGCGGCGAGCGGCGCCTCCCCGGCCCGCCCGCCCTGGGCTCCCCCTCCGTCCCGCTGCCCAGCTGGGCCACCTGCTGCCACCCGCGAAGCCCCCAGCCCGCCAGCCCCGCCGGCCCCTGCACTCGCCGCGCGCACCCCGCAGTCCTCGTGGCCTGGCCCGCGGCGCCACACACAGCCCGGAGGACCATGAAGACCGCGCGTAACTAGCCCGCTCCTCGGAAGCCCGCTCACTGGACAATCCTCACGAGCCGGCCGTGCGGTGGCCGACCTGCCGTCGGAACGACTTGAGCCGGAAGGACGCAAGTTACGTCCTGGGCTGGACGCCCCCGGAGACGGTCGCCGAAGAGCTGTTGATGGTGGTGACCTCAGATATGGTTTCTTTTTCAGTTGGTCTTATGGAAAAGGACAGGATAGCATCATTTTAACTCAGGGAAGAATTCACAGCCTTTTCCGCCCTATTAAACCGATGTCCTGATAAGAACGGAAACTTTATGCATCTCTCCTTTATTTTCCATCATGTACAAAGAAGCAATATCTCATCATGTGACTATTCGCATATGTGGTTTAAAATTGTTAAATATAGACAAGATCAGCATCCTTTCCTCCTTAAGGTATGAAATGCCCTGTCTCGTACAGTTGAGAATAGCAGCCACTGTTTGCAAGGGCTCGGCACTGTTTTCTATTTTGCCTTTGTGCACAAGTTTTCAAATCAGTTTCGGACTTGAGAATTTCTGCTTCTGTGAATTTTGTCAGAGAGGAAAAAAAAAAAAGCCGGACCAAGAATCCGTTAAATTTTTAAATTCCGTGCCTATGATTTAACAAATGTTTACAAATGCTACTAGTTTTTTAATTTAAAAACAAGTCTTTTATTTTATATATTTTTAAGATAATTTATTAGACATACATGTGGGGTACCACTTTGATTTTCAGTAATTGTGCACAATGTGTGATGATTAGATCAGAATAGTTAGCGTATTCATCATTACAGTAGACAATCATTCTTTGTGTACATTGACCAACTCCTCATTAGCCCCCTCCCTCTCTCCTCCCTTCCCCTTTTCCACCTCTAGTAACCACTGTTCTTTTCTCTCTTCCTAAAAGGTCAACCTTTTGCTGTGATTGCTATTTCTTTCCTTCTCTCTGTCTCTCTTTATTATTCATTTGTTTATTTATGGATTCAGTTCCCAGCTATGAGTGAGAACATGCGGTATTTCTCTTTCTGTACCTGGGTTGTTTCACTTAGGATAATTCTCTAGGCTCATCCACATTGCTGCAAATGATAGAATTTTCATTCTTTTTTATGGCTGAGTAGTATTCCATTGTGTATATATACCACAATTTCCTTATGCAGTCATCCATCAGTGGACATTTAGGTTGGTTCCATCCCCTGGCTATTGTAAATAGAGCTGCAATAAACATGGGAGTGCAGGTATCCCTTCAACCAAAACAGGTCATTTTATTTATTTATTATTATTTTTTTTTCCTTTTTGTCTTTTTTTTACTGACCGGTAACGGGATCGCAACCCTCGGTGTCGCGCCCATACTGGGGACTGGCAACGGGATCGCAACCCTCGGTGTTGCACCCGCACCGCGCTCAGCCAGTGAGCGGGAACCGGTCTCCACATGGGATCTGAACCCTCAGCGGGAGCACCGCCACACCCCCAAGCGGCGCACTCTCCAGTGCATCACCGGGCCAGCCCCAAAACAGGTCATTTTAAAACAAGGATATTTGTCTCAAGCATGAACGCACGTAAATGTAATGCATTTAATAGAAATATTAATAACAGCATTATTTGATAGCAATATCACCCCTAAACTTAATTTTGAAACTTTTAAGAAACAAAACTACACTTAGGTCTTAAAGTACATTAAACATAAAAGCTAACCCTCACTCAACTCAGTATAATGAGTATTATGCTTCAGTGTAGTGCTTAATATTATGCTAAATACTGTGAGAAAACTAACGTAAGAATACAAGATGGCCCTTGTCCTCAAAATTTACAATTTCTGAACAGAATTACTTTAAAATATATACATAACTTTTTTTTTTTTTTTTTTTTTTTTTGGTGGCTGGCCAGCCAGTATGGGGATCTGATATACATAACATTTTTTAAAGTCTCTGTCACTCTCACTCTTTCTGTCTCTGTGTCTCTGTCTCGTTCTCTCTCTCTCTCTCACACACACACACACACACACACACAAAAAAAACTGGGATCAACAATCAAGGGCCTGAAATAGATAATGACAAACCAAACTCTTACTGTCAGACTTTAAAGAGTTAGTGAATGGATTAAAGATGAAAATAAGAAGTTGAAGAACTTCCTTGACCCAACAAATACAATATAAATAACAGTAAAAAAAATGATTTAGCAAATACCATCAAGACTGAACAACATGTGTTTTTTTTTCTGAAAAAGAAAAAATACTAACCTGAAAACTACTCTTCTACCAATACCATAATTTTCCATATGGCCCACATGCATAAAGTCTCTTAAGCAAGCACTGTTGGGCACAAATACAGCCAACTGTCAGTGAAACTGTGGAATCCCTCAAGTTTGTTTTCTACCTTTGTAGTTTCCCACAGTGTCAGTGGTTTTGTGAATGTCTTTGGAGCAAGGGTCCTCATTGAAGTCCTAGTTCTACCACTTACTAACAAGGGACAACAAGAACAATATTCCTAACACTGTTTCTTTAACTGTACATTCAAATAACAATATCTACCTCACCGGGCTGTTGAAAGACTTAAATGAAATAATTTATGTAAAGTAAATTTTGTGCCTGACACATAAGAGGTACTCAATCAAAAATAACAGCTAAGGTTTATTAAATTTTTAACACAGGCAAACACTGCCTTGTTGGTTACTTTTACAATTCTTTCTGCTCCCTGTTTCTCTCAACAGGTGCCTTCCATCCCCCCACCTTCCCCTGTGACCTTTAGGGATCTACTCTCTCCCTCTGCATTTTCAGAAGACTTGGAGACTTGTGTACAGTAATCCATTAAGTCTGTTGTGAACCTACATTTTATTCTTTTTAAAAAGACTCTCTAGGGCCGGCCCGGTGGCGCACTGGATAAGTGCGCCGCTTGGGAAGCGCGGCGGCACTCCCGCCCGAGGGTTCGGATCCCACATACAGACCGGTTCCCGCTCACTGGCTGAGCGAGGCGCGGGAGCAACACCGAGGGTTGCAATCCCGTTGCCGGTCCCCGGTCCGGTACGGGGGCAACACTGAGGGTTGCGATCCGTTGCCGGACACGGAAAAAAAAAGACAAAAGACAAAAAATAAATAAATAAATAATAAAATAAAAGACTCTCTAGTTATGGAATGAAAATGGTTTCCCTCTTATTTAGAAATCTGAGGCAATTGGGAACCATTGGGGAAAGATTTGGCAATGGGAACCCTTTGAAAACCCACTGACCCAATACTCACTTTGTTGTGTTTAAAATACTTTTAAATTTTAGAATTTTTGGCAACAGATTTGAAAAAATTAAACTAATCCACGATTCCTAAATGATAATTACTGTAAGTAACAATGTCTCTCATTTGGCATACATGATTGACTTTATTAACTGTCTGTCCATCAGCTCTAGGTTCAAGAAAAACTTCCTACTACCCTGACCAATCTCGCAAAAGTTCTGGGAGATGTGTGACCTTTCTTTGAAAGTTATGCTATCCCTTATATCTGCCTGTGTCACACAATGAGCTCATAGCTCAAACTGAGTCTGATAGGCATTCTGCTAACTGTATGACAACTTGGTTGCAACATAAATATTGTATACTCATCAAAATGTGGCTGTGCACCTGTGAAGACGTGGGGACATAGCGGTGGTTGAGCATCTCTGTCCTACCCTAAGACTGGGCCTGAGGACACAGGGATCCTCAATCACAGCCAGGTACCTGGGTTTCTCTGCTCACTTCTGTTCTCTGCCCACTTCTCTGCTTCTCTGCACCTATCCGTCCGCATGATGTTACTCTGAGACATCAGATACTGAAGCTCCAGGGGCTCTTCTCTTTATTCCTCTTCCCTGCCTTCCTATCACCCAGCATCCTGGTGGATGTCTCCTCTCCTTCTTGGCTGAGACATAATTCAGAGCCCAAAGTTTCTGCTGACTCAAGCCCTTCAGCCACCAAGACACTCAACACAGGGTTAGGGAAACTGGATCTTGGACATAGGGAGATGGCAAAGGAGCCAGAGCTTTTGGAGAATAAGATGCAAGCCTTTTGTTTTTTGGTGTGTACTGAGAGCCAAAAATGCCAATGCCAGCCCAGTCTTCATTATTGAAAGTACAGCATTTGGCACAGGGAGGATATGTCCGTGGTCCCACTGTGCTCTGCTTAGCCATGCCACATGGGGACTGCTTCTCTCAGTTCAGGGACATTAATCATTGATAAGTTGCAGCACATCATGTGAAGGGTGACCAGGATAGTGAGAACACTAAAAGTTGTCTTATAACAACATATGCTTTTATAGCTGTTGAAAAAACAAGAATGTTTAACCTAGAAAGAAACGTAGAGGGCTATGATGTTGAACTCCATCCATTTAAGAGCAGTCATGTGTGAGTGTTATTCCTCTTTGTTTATTGAGCTCCTACTTTGGACCTGTCCAAAAGAAGAACCAGTGTGTGGGAATTTATGGGAGGGGGATTTGGTTCAGATAAGAAAGAACCTCCTCATAGGGTAGTCATCAGGGAAATGGGTAGCCTTGTCATAGCCTTGGGCCCGCCTGTGTCTGTCCTTTCACTCTGGTGAGCTGGGCTGGACACACAGAAAGCGACCACAAGGTCCTGCTCATCCTGTCTTAAAGCCTGGCACCTCCAGCCAGCTAACTCTTCCTCATCTCCATCCTGTTCTGTGCCTCCCAGAGCGAAGGAACTCCTGCACCCAAGGTCTAGGACCAAAAGGACTGTTTGGCTCACTCTGGAAAGGAAAAAATGACAAACGAGAAAATGGCTTTAGGAAAAAAAAAAAGGAAGAAGAAGAGTTTTTGTAATTGTCTCCTTCCCCCACCCAGGAGAAGAGAGGAGGTGGCAGGCTGCCATGCTCTGCCCATCTTTCTCCTTCCTTCCTCCCAATCCTTTCATTGCTGAGGTGGTCCTTTAGGAGCTCTGAATTCTGGCCAGACACTCTCTGAGTAGGTAAATATTGTTGGGTACACATTTTTCTTTAAGCCGTGTGGTCAATGGTCTTCCAAAAGGCACTGAAGTGGCCTTAGTTAAGCAACTGTCAAGGCAGTCAGGAGCCACTGTCTTGGGAAAACTTTCTTTTTCCTGGCAATATCCTAAAAGCTGCCTCACTTCTTGATATGCAGAAGTGGTCTCTGGGAAGGAGGAATGATTTGTAAATCACTGGGAGGAAAGAGATCAATAACCCCACACCTTCCTCTTTATGGCTCAGCGATAAGGGTGGGACAGGCTGGCCCTGGCAAGGGCCATCCGCGTGGAAGGGCTGGGAGCCTCCGCAATGAAGTTACTGAGAGAGCAGAAGTAGATAGAATCCGTGTCAGAAAGAAGCTGGCTTGGAGGCCCCAAGGCTGTGAGGTGCTGTGTGCTGGAACTGGTTTTGACCCAAACCTCAGGAGGCTGGCTGCCCTCTGGGAAGCTGCTGGGCATGAGAGCCATGGGGCTGGCAGCTGTGGGCTGCAGTGTTTGAGACTGGACACTATTAGGGAAAGGCTTGTAGCAGAAGCACAATACAGGGGAAGTGACACCTCTCAAGTATCAAACATTTGGTCTTATCTGTTTTATACAACCTGTTTGTTATATCTTGGTTTTTGTTTTGGTTTTTTTGTTTTGTTTTGTTTTAACCTCCACATGGGAGACTAGTCAAAACCTGTGAAGAATAGACATGGTCACAAGGCTTGGGTTATAATCCATACCACCATTTGGTGACTGGGTACATTTGGGCACGTTACTACATCTCTCAGCCTTCATTTTGTAGTCCATAAAGTGGGGAAGGAGGTATGTTCCCTTATCCTTTTCAACTATGAAATTCTATAGCTCTTTAAAGGTAATTAATTAATAGAGAGAAATATATAAGTCCCTTTCCTGACCCATGACTTCTCAATAGTTTGAAATATTTATACCAACATCCCATAAGGAATTTTTTCACTGTTGTTTTTTGTCTTTTTTTTTTTTTTTTTTTACTAAGCCATATGAAAATGGAAAACAAGGCTAACTGCAAGGTGGCATGGGGCACAACTGCATGCAATTTTATACCCCAATAGACTTCTTAAAATATAAAAGCATCAAAATGAATTTGCAAGGGGTAGACCTCCCCAATTACTTTTGTTTCTCCACATCAAGTTCATCCAATGTAAGGTTCTCAAGCCCAGAGAGCTGTATAGGAAAAGAGAAAAACCAGGGCATTTTAAAATTAAATTCCTATCACTACCCCATCCTTTCTTTTTCTGTCCCTCCTCCCTCACCCACGCTTTTCTTTCCTTGACCATGAATCCAAGATATACTTAATAACCAGTAAAAAGTCACTAACAGGACCAATGTCCAAGTATTTCTCTGTTTTGGAGGAGTCTACCATAAGTTTTCTGAGATATAAGTACAGCAAACACTTGGTTATACCTCAGCCATTCTCCCCTCTTCCTTGCTAATGAACCCTAATTTATTAAGATATCCATGTTCCTCCACATAATAGCCTGGCCACATCCCCACTTCCCTGATGGGGCTAAGCCAGTGGTTCTTGCAGGGTGGTCCCAGGCCAGCAGCAACAGCAGCAGCATCACCTGGGAATTGTTAAAAACACAAATTCTCGGGCTCCACCCCAAACTTAGTAAATCAGAAACCCTGGTGTTGGGGGCTGAGCAGTCTGTCCTTCCACACTGTCCAGGTGATTCTGTTGCACACTGAAGTTTGAGAGCCATAGGTATAAGCCAATCCTGCCAATACTATGCTCTTTCCTTAGGAATAGGCAAATGGTCTAGTTTGGGTCAATTAAACACAAGGGGTAGTCTGCTGGGAAAGCCTTTCAGAAACAGATTCTTAGGTCTTAAAATAGTCATAAGGGGCCGAGCCCGTGGCGCACTCGGCAGAGTGCGGCACTGGGAGCTCAGCAGCGCTCTCGCCGCGGGTTCAGAACCTATATAGGGATGACCGGTGCCCTCACAGCACTCACTGGCTGAGCGCGGTGCGGCCGGTCTCAAAAAGGACAAAAAAAAAAGAGTCATAAGGACAGATCCCCCTTTCAGGGGGTCTTTGGGTCAAATTATTTCATAATAATACTGAGATATCATTTGCATTTTTCAGTCTCATTCTGTTACGAGTGTACACTGGACTTCTCCAGAGGACGCATGATGTGCCATACACAACAGATTGGAGGAAAGGCAGATATGAGAAACCATCTGTCCTCTATTACACCAACATTAAAGAGATTTGTAAAAAAATAAAACAATGCCACTCTTCTCACTAAGTTTTTTGCTTTGGAAAATATAGTTATTTTTTTCAAAAGAATGTGTTAACACATAACAGGTTTATGATTTTAAAATAAATTAATAAATAAATATTGTAAATTTTTCTCAGTTTTAATATATAAGATCATAAATGTTGGTAAACATAACCCACATTTTTTTTAAAAAAGCTCTTTGGAATCCTTAATTTTTAAGTGCGGGAAGGGAAGAAGTCCTGAGAAAGTCTGAGAACTGCTCCTCCGGGTGAGGATGTGGTGCCTGGGGCTGCTGCTGCCATCTTGTGACCACGAGAGGAGCCACCAACACAGTGAGGACCCCGGAGCAGAGAGAAGCCTGGGTCACTGACCCTCTGAAACAGCTGAACTGTATGTACTCTACACACCTTCACTATCTTGAAATGTCTTGTTCTCTGATGTGATAAAAACCCTTGTTGCTTAAGCAATTTTACGTTAGCCTTCTTCTCACTTACAAAATCTTCCCAGCTGTTTCAATTTACATTTAACTCTGAGGACCTCAATAACCTTTCCATCCATTTTGTTTGTGTTTCCAGGTCTTTGTGGATTAGTGACACTATTTACCAAATGAAAACACTGAAGCCCCAAGGTAAAACTTAACTTTAAAAAAAAATGATACAGAATAAAATGTGGAAAGGTATTATTCATGGATTTAACAGAAATCACCAGCACTCTAAAAAAAGCAGATGTCAAAAAATAGACAAAACTATGAAAATGTACTGGAACCCAAGCACTCTTAGGAAAGTAAGCCTTCCCATTAAGACTATGTGCTTAAACCATTATACTTTCTATTTTGTCAAATAGCTTCTCTTCATATAAATGCTAGCAATTTTCAATATAACTTAGTAAAAAGCTTAGATTTTGTAACTGCAAACTTCAGATTCTGAAATATTTGCCAATAGGACAAATGGATACAAATATCAAGTCATTCCTATAAAATTAAACACTGCTCCAAAGAGAATCGTTTATTAGACACTCAATAAATAATTTGCTATTAAAAAATCTAGATAAAGGAGAAGAATCTCTGAAAGATTTATTTAAGTACTATTTAAGTATCAGACTACAGAAATAAGCAATCCCAGTTCACAATTTACCTGTATTGAAAAAACTTTACTCACAGCTGCAAAATCATGCAAAAGTTTTGGATATTATAGCATAAGCCATAAGCCCATCCATATGACAGATTGTAACTAGGAAATCTCTGCCTAGCCAGGGGTTACATTTCCCAGTGCCCCTCCACTTAGTGGGGGCCCTGTGACTGTGCCCCTCCACTTAGTGGGGCCCTGTGACTGAAAAATATCTTTGAGATTAGTTATGAAAAATTTCAGAGGATGAGAGAGAAGATATACAATGACATTCATTTTTTTTTTTCTAAAGTAGAATTCTAAATATTAATTATGTTTCTCTTAATAAGATTGAAAGATGGAATAGGAAGTTGGCTTGGAGAAACAAGACAGTAGGAAGTCCAAAGATTATAGTTTTCCTAGAAATGATTCTATTTTAGGAAAATAAAATCAATCAGTCAATATATATTTGACCTAAATGGTACATACTTTCTCCTAACCTTTCCGCATCTCCTGAGCAATAGAAGAGAGGCAGTGGAGAAGACTCGTTGCTCAGCAATCTGAAATTAGTGAGACATGTCCCCTTCCATTGACTTGATTGTAAATCAAGCTCTGCAAGGGCAACTATGCGATAAATAACAAAAACGTAAAGGCCCATAATGCAATGAGCTTTAGGAACAAAGCTGCATACGTGGTCCACCTATTGGAAAACATTAATTTTAGTCTAGAATGCGCTCTTCCCTGTGGTGATTAAACTTATTTAAAATGACTCTTACTGATGAGGACATGGATCTCCAGAGTTGTTTTTTTTTTTTAATTTTAAATACAGTAAAAGGAATATGGAAACATAAGGGTGAATTTGAGGTCTGAGGCCAGGAAAGCCTTTTGTAAACTCTTCTACACAGTGATATCAAAAAAAGGAAAAATATGTAAAGAGACTGATTGTAATCCCCAAGCATATGTTTATAAACTAGGAAATAATACTCTTTTGCAAATACAACATAAATGTATTATTTCTTTAGTGGAAATTAAGTCTGAACCCCCGACCAAATTCATTTATTCCAGTGTAGGCCTTCCTAGAAGAAAAGATATATAGTTTGCAGCAGCATTTTACTTCCCTACCATGGCACAGGGAGCAAAGTAAGGACAAATTGTAGGGCACAGAAGGTCTGGATGGCTATGCTTTGTTAATATTTTTGGTCAGAGCTCCTCCTACTGGCACAACTTTTTCTTTTTTTCTTTTTTTTTTTTTTGTCTTTTGTCTTTTTTCCGTGTCCTGCAACGGATCGCAACCCTCAGTGTTGCCCCCGTACCGGACCGGGGACCGGCAACGGGATCGCAAGCCTCGGTGTTGCACCCACGCCTCACTCAGCCAGTGAGCGGGAGCCGGTCTGTATGTGGGATCCGAACCCTCGGACGGGAGCGCCGCCGCGCTTCCCAAGCAGCGCACTATCCAGTGCGCCACTGGGCCGGCCCTGGCACAACTTTTTCAATATTCACATCATATCAATCTGGATCAAGATTTAAGTTTTTAACACGTTAACAGTGTCTCACATTTAATAAATCACAAGTTCCTTCATATTAGGGGGAAAGATTTCATATTAAGTGCTGATTTTTAAAAAAATCCATACTACATCTTCCATTCACCTTATAACTGATTGGCACATTGAGATTTTGGTTAATATTTACATAGGCCTTATGACCTGTCTAGCACTATTCTAAGTGTTTAAATACAATTATTCATTTAATCTTCAACAACTATATGTGGGAGGTACTACAATCTTCATTTCACGGGTGGAAAACTCAGATACAGAAATGACTTAAAAAGAAAAAAACTTCCCCAATGTCATACAGTTAGTAAATGACACTCAGGATTGGAACCCAGGCAGTCTGACTGCAGACCCCTATTCTCTTAATCACAGGCTATGCTGTCACAAACCTGAAGTAAATAGAAAATGTAACAATATATGAGGGTACTTTAAAAAGTTAATGGAAAAATAGAGTTAAACATGATATGAATCTTTCCACAAACTTTTTGAAGTACCCCCATATGTATTTAACAGATTCTAAGTGTTAAGAGTCAATGATGTCGAGATAACGTTTTTAAAGTTTTTTATTGTTGCTGAGGTATAATTAACATTTAATAAAATGAACAAAACTTGAGTGTTCAGTTGAATGATTTTCACAAATCTATATGTGTGTGAAATACTGCCCACAATAAGAAATAGTTTATTTCCACCAACCCAGAAAGTTCCCTTGGGCCCTATTAGAGTCAAACTTGATCCTCCTCCAGAAATCCACAGTTCTAATTTTCATTACTATAAATTATTTTTGTCTGTTTTCTGACTTCTTATAAATGGAATCATGCAGTTTGTATTCTTTTCTATCTGGCTTCATTTGCTCACTGTAAGGTTTTTGAGATTCACCCATGTTACTGTGTGTCAGTAATTCATTCCTTTTTGCTTGGTGAGTATTATCTCAATGTATGTACAAGTATATACCACAGTTTGTTTACCCATTCTCCTGCTGATGGACATTTAAGATGCTTCCAGTTCTTTGCCATTATGAATAATGCTGCTATGAACATTGTTACACAGGTCCTTTGTGGACATGTGTTTTCATTTTTCCTGGGGTAATTCCTTGGAAAGGAATTGTTGGGGCATGGAATAGATTGTTTAACTTTATAAGAAACCATCAAATAGTTCTCCAAAGTGGTTGTGCCACTTTACACTTCAATCTGCAACGGATGAGAATCCCTGTTATGCCACATCCTCCTCAACACTAGATATGTTGGGTTTTCTTATTTTGTCATTCTAGTGGGTATAAAATGGAATCACACTGTGATTTCAATTTGCATTTCTCTAATGACTAATGATGTTGAACAACATTTCACATACTTATTGGCTATGTACATTTTTTTTTTTTTGGCAGCTGGCTGGTACAGGAATCCAAACCCATGACCGTGGCGTTGTAAGGCTACACTCTAACCAACTGAACTAAACAGTCAGCCCAATACTTTCTTTTGTTATGTGTTTTTTCAAGTCTTTAGCCCATTTTAACATTTGGGATTTTTTTTGGGGGGGGGGAGTGATTTGTGAAAGTACTTCATATAATCTAGATATTAGTCATTTATCGAATACATATGTTACAAATATTGTATCCCAATCTGTGGTGTGTTTATTGATTTGTAAAATGGTGTCTATTGATTTAAATGATTTAAATAAATGTTAGTTTTTATGGCCAATTTATCAATTTTTAATTTTATATTTAATGCCAATATCAAGGTTGTGAAGATATTCTCAAGTATTATCTTCTACAAGTTATATAGTTTTAGCTATTGTCAATGATTAATCTCAACTTAATTTTTGTATATGAAGTAATGTAAACGTTAAAAGTCTATTTTTTACAGGGGTCTCCAGTTGTTCCAGCACCATCTGTTTAAAGACTTTCTTTTCCCTGTGGTCTTGTCAAAATTCAACTGAACATACATGTATGGATCTATTTCCTAGGTAAATGATATGCTATTTTAAAAATATCATTTTCCAATTTTTTATTGTTAGTATGTAGAAAAAATAATTTTTGTTTATCGATCAACATAATATCCTATGACTTTGCTAAATTCAATTCTTAGTTGTAGTAGTTTTTTTTTTCCTTAGGTTTCATAAGATTTTCTACATACACAGTCATGTTGTCTGTGAATACAACAGTTTTACCTTTTCCTTTACAATCTGTATGCCTGTTTTTTGTTTGTTTGTCTGTTTTTTCTTGACTTATTGCACTGGCTAGGACTTCCAGTATAATGTTGAATAGAAGTAAAAGTGGATAAAAGTGGCAAAAGTAGGTATTCTTGCCTTGAGCCCAATTTTAGGGAGGAAGCATTAAGTTTTTTTGCCATTATATATTATGGTAATTGCAGTTATTTCAATAGATGCACATATCAGACTGAGGAAATTCCCATCTTTTCCTAGTTTGTGGAAAGTTTTTATCATGAATGAGTATTAAATTTTGTCAGATGGGCCGACCCCGTGGCGCACTCGGGAGAGTGCGGCGCTGGGAGCGCAGCGACGCTTCCAACATGGGTTCGGATCCTATATAGGAATGGCCAGTGCGCTCACTGGCTGAGCGCGGTGTGGGCAACACCACACCAAGGGTTGCAATCCCCTTACCAGTCACAAAAAAGACACACACACAAAAAATAAATAATTTATTTAAATTGTGTCAGACACTTTTTCTCCATCTATTTGATGATCATCTGGGTTTTCTCCTTTATTCTGTAGTGAGTTACACTGATTGTTGAACTAACCTATTAGTCATGATGTTTTATCCTTCTTATATAGTGCTTATTATTTATATGTGTATATACATGTGTATATATCCTTATTATATATTGCTAAATTCCATTAGATAATATTTTGTTAAGGATTTTTGTGTCTCTATTATCATGAGAGACTTTAGTCAATAATTTTTCTTATAATATTTGTATAGGTTTGGTGGCAGGTTATGTTGACCTCATAAAATGAGTTCTTTACTATTTTCTCAAAGAATTTGTGTTAGAAGAGTATTATTTCTTCCTTAAATGTTTGATAGAATTTCAACTGGCCTGGAGTTTTCCCTGTGAAAAGTTTTGTTATTACACATTCAACTTCTTTAATACTATAGGGCTATTCAGCTTTTCTAATTATCTTGTGTGGTTTTGGTGAATTGTATTTTTTTGAGGACTTTGTGCATTTCATCTAAGTTTTCAAATTAAATGGCATAAAGGTCTTTGTAATTTTCCTTATTAAGTTTTTAATGTCTGTAAGATCTGTAGTGATACTTCCTCTTTCATTCTTGATATTTCTTTTTTTTTTCCTTTTTGTCTTTTTTACTGACCGGTAACAGGATCACAACCCTCGGTGTCGCGTCCGTACCAGGGACCGGCAACGGGATCGCAACCCTCGGTGCTGCGCCCGCACCGCGCTCAGCCAGTGAGCTTGAACCGGTCTCCACATGGGATCCGAACCCTCGGCGGGAGCGCCACCGCACTCCCAAGCGGTGCACTTCTCCAGTGCGCCACCGGGCCGGCCCCATTCTTGATATTTCTAATTTATGTTTTCTCTCTTTCTTCCTATCCTTTGAAATTTGCTGAGACTTGTTTTATGAGCCAGCATATGATCTATGTTGGTGAATGTTCCGTATGCACTTGAAAAGATTGTGTATTCTGCTTTGTTGGGTAAAGTGTTCTGTAAATATCAAATAGGTTGACAGTGTTAATCAAATATTCTATATCCTTTCTAAGTTTTTTGTTCAACATTCTTACATTCTTTCTAGCCTTGCCTTCCCCCCTTCCATATTTATAAATCTCTTTTCAGACAATGAGAAACCTGGCACCTGTTATCTTCCACATATTAACTTATTTGCTCAATGTAGTCTATCTCCCAACCACTCTGTCCTAGTCCTCCCCTACCACCTTTGTCCCCCCTGCCCCCTCCACTGCTCCATCTCTTCTGCCACCAAGCATGCTGCCTCCAAACCCTCTGCATGACATCCTTTCCTCATTCTTGCACATCCTCAGCTACCAGGCATCCCACCATTGTCTCTGTATGACATGCTGTCCCTGCCATGCCACTTCCTGCAGCTCTGGGACATTCTACCACTGTAGACTCTGTGCACACTCCCTCTCCTTATGGCCTCACTTCCTCCAATGTCAAAGTTTCTGTGCCAGGAGAGAAAGGAAAGGAGGACAGGAAGAGGGAAAAAAGAAATTCTGTATATGCCAAATATTTAAAAGGCCTTTTTTTTTTTTTCCTATTTGTCTTTTTTCGTGACCAGTAACGGGATCGCAACCCTCGGTGTCACGCCCATACCACGACCGGCAACGGGATCGCAACCCTCGGTGTCACGCCCATACCACGACCGGCAACGGGATCGCAACCCTCGGTGTCACGCCTGCACCGCGCTCAACCAGTGAGTGGACCAGTCTATATGGGATCCGAACCCTCGGCAGGAGCGCCTCCGCGCTCCTAAGCGCTGCACTCAACCGAGTGCGCCACTGGGCCGGCCCTAAAAGGCCTGGTATATTTGTCCATATAATTTACTCTTCATTTATTTTGTTCTTCATTCTTTCCAGAAGATTCGGGCTTCTTCCTGGTATCATTTCCCCTCAGTCTGAAAAACATTTTTTAGGATTTCTTGTAATATAGGTCTGCTGATAATTTTCCCAGCTTTTGTCTGTCTGCAAATTTTTTTATTTTTTAATTTTTAATTTTTTTTCCTTTTTGTCTTTTTTACTGACCGTTAATGAGATCGCTACCCTCGGTGTCGCGCCCGTACCGGGGACTGGCAACGGGATCGCAACCCTCGGTGTTGCGCCCGCACCACGCTCAGCCAGTGAGCGGTAACCGGTCTCCACATGGGATCTGAACCCTCAGTGGGAGCGCCACCACGCTCCCAAGCGGCGCACTCTCCAGTGCGCCAGCGGGCCGGCCCCAAATTTTTTAATTTTGACTTCAGTTTTGAAAAATATTTTTACTTGTCATAGAATTCTAAGTTGACTGTTCTTTCACTTCCAGCATTTTAGAGATGTATTTCCAATGCCTCCTGGCCTCTAGTATTTCAGATGATGTATGTAATGAATATTTTTTTCCTCTGATTGTTTTTAAGATTTTTCTTGATCTTTGTGCTCAGCATTTTAACTATATTGTGCATAAGTGTGTTTTTTCTTTGCATCTGTTCTGCTTGGAGTTCCATGAAATTCTTACATCTGTGGGTTGATGATGTCCTTCATCAATTTTTGAAAATTCTCATTCATTCCATCTTCAAAATTTCTTCTGCCCAGTTCTCTTCTGTCTTAGGCAGCTTCATCTGCTATAACAAAATACCATAGACTGGGTGGCTTAAACAAACATTTATTTCTCATAGTTCTAGAGGCCAGGAAGTCCAAGATCAAAGTGTCAGCTGGTTTGTTTCCTTGGTGAGGGCTCTCTTCCCGGTTTGCAGACAGCTACCTTCCTATGTGTCCTCACATGACCTCTTCTTTGTGAGCTCATGGGGAGAAAGAGAGCTCTGGTCTTTCTTCCTTTTCTTATAAGGACACTAATCCCATCATGGAGGCTGCCATCATGACTTCATCTAAACCTAACTGCTTTCCAAAGGCCCTACCTCCAAATACCATCACATTAGGGGTTAGGCTTCAACACATGAACTTTGAGAGACACAAATATTCAATCCATAACATCTCCCTGCTCTCCTCCTCTCCTTTACACATATGTTAAATCATTTGGTATTGTCCCACAGACTTGGGGTGCTATTCTTTTTTTTTTTAGTTCTTTTTCTCTTAGTATTTCAGCCTATGTACATTCTATTATTCTGTATTCAAGTTTACTAATCCTTTCCTTTGCTGCCTCCAGTTTTCTGTTAAGCCCATTGAATTTTAATTTTTTTATATATTTAAAAAATGTATTTTTAGGACTTCCATTTGGCTTTTTTTTTTCTTTTTATGCAGTTTCTATCTCTTTGCCGAATATTCCCCATTTGTTCACATCTTTTCCACTTGATCTTTTAACATATTTATCACAGTATGTTTATGTTTTCTATTTGATCATTCTACTATTCAGGGGCATCTCTATGTCTATTAATCATTTCCTTCTTGACCATGAGCCACAATTTCTTGCTTCAGTGCATGCCTCATGATTATTACTGCATGATTGACAGTGTGAGCAAAAAACCAGTAGAGACTGAAGTAAAAAATATTTAGTCCCAGAAAAGGGCATGCCCCTTCTCCTATCATGCCACTACTGGGTGAGGGAGATACTGAGTCAAAATAATCTGTAGATGAGCTATGTCTGGGCTTTGTTGCAGCTTTAGTTAGATTTTCTACAATCTTCATTGTTTTGAGATCAGAATTAGGACTTTCATTTCACAGGGCTTGGAATCTGGCATCAGTGCAACTCCAGTGATTTCTTTATGCTTTGCAGCCCAGCCACTAGCCCCCTGAACTGTGGGAGATCTCTCTGTGCTATATAGTTAAATAATAGCCTGGCTGCCTGCTCTTTGTGTTGCTGAAGAGTTCTCTTTTCTCTCAAGTCCTGTTTTGGTTTTCTGTGCTTGGGAGATTTTCTACCCTGTTGCCCTAGGCCCAGCTTTCAGAAGGCCACTGCAGTGTACTCAGTGAAGGCCAGGAGTCCATCAGAGGGATTGCTTTTTGCTTTCCCACTACATCCCAAGCCTCTGGAGGATGATAGAAATACATGGGTCAAGGCCCAGATGGCTTCAGAAGGATTTCTCTTAGATCTCCTGCAGTGCCCCCACTCCCAACATACTAATCTTGTACACTTCGGTGAACACCTGTGGAAAAGAGCTGGCTGGTGGGCACAGACATGCTTGGTGACTGGAGCTCCTTCCATCGTGCCAGCCCACACACAGCCCCCAAAATTTGTTAAAAGGTAGGCTGATTTCTCCATTTCTCCATCTATGGCAGATCTTCCTCTTCTTGCCACTGTGCTGAGAATGAAAGTGGCTGTAGATGCCTTCTGCCCTAGGAAGGGCTCATCACTTCTGAAATTTAGTCTTTCAGGTTTCTCTGTGACCTCAGCTTTCTGTTTAGTTTCTAAAACAATGATTTTTCACTTTAGCCCATTCTCATTGTTAGAATGAGAGCAACATCTTGCGACTTTTACTAAATGGAACTGGACATTTAAAATATTTTTTGGGGCCGGCCCGGTAGTGCACTGGAGAGTGCGCTGCTTGGGAGCGCAGCAGCGCTCCTGCCGAGGGTTCAGATCCCATGTGGAGACCGGTTCCCGCTCACTGGCTGAGCGTGGTGCGGGCGCAACACCAAGGGTTGCGATTCCGTTGCCGGTCAGTAAAAAAGACAAAAAGGAAAAAAAAAATTTTTTTATTAAAAAAAATTAATCTTGATATTTTGTTTGATTCGAAAGTTTATGGTTTACAGGTAAAATTTTATTTTGAATCAATACATATATATTAATGTAAATATTAAATGCAGCATCAAAAGAGACTCAAAGTTTGCCCATTACAGCATCTTTTATTAAAATACAAGTGGTCAGGCCGACCCCGTGGCGAACTCGGGAGAGTGTGGCGCTGGGAGCACAGCGACACTCCAGCCACGGGTTCGGATCCTATATAGGGATGGCCGGTGCGCTCACTGGCTGAGCATGGTGTGAGCAACACCACACCAAGGGTTGTGATCCCCTTACCGGTCACGAAAAAGACAAAAAAAAAAAAAAAAAAAAAAAAAAAAAATACAAGTGGTCCTTGGTCCTCCCTCCTGTTGTCCCAACCTTCCACATCACTAGAGCCCACTGCAGGAGCAAAGGAAAGCACCTGCCAGAGCATAAAAGAACAAAGAGGCAAAGTCCCCAGGAGCAGTGCTGTGTGGAGCCAAAGATACCATGAGAGAAGGCATGGGGACAGGGAGCATGTTGTAGGCTGTTTTGTTATTGTCTAAAAGTTTCACACCTTTATAAACTCCTGTCTTTATCACATGCTAACCCTTGATGAGGAACACATGACCCAACTTGCTGAGAACACCTATGGGTCTGTGCCCTGTACTGGTGTCTCTCTACGTTGGTTCTGTTCTCTTTCCTGGCTGAGTGTAGGATGTGTACAATAAATCTTCATCTCTCCTGCTTTTGTTGGCTTACATACGTTCATGGCTATTTCCTATCTCTGTCCCCATATTTGCAGCTCACACAGCTTGTCCCGATAGGCAACATTAATTTATCAAACCTTTATTTTCCCTCAACATAAAAGGATTAAAATGGAAACTAAACATTTAAAGGGACATCTAGGTTTTGGCCAGTAGGACAAACAATAATATAAAACATGCTCACCTAAATTTATAAGAAAAATATTAAGACCCCCAAAAGATAAATAGGCAAAGGACATGCTGAAATAATTTGTAAGAGATAGTAGCCAAAACTATAGCTGCCTCCCACACACTAACTTCCAAATTTACACTGCTACTCACTTTTTTCTCCTGAATAGCAAACCACATATCCTAGTGCCACTGGATTTCTGCAACTGCATGAACTCAGCTTCTATGTTCCAAAGCCAAACACATCGTCCTCCCTAACCCTGTTTCTCTCACTTGCCTTGGTGAATGGGTTAACCATTCCTCTTTCTCTCCTCCCAAGTACAATCACTTACCAACTCCTGTCCATTCAGCCTCCTAGATACCTTCAGTTTACTCTTTTCCATTTTCATCACACCCTCAATAATTGAGACCCCCTCATTTTTCACCCGGCATGTTGAGAAAACTTCTTTTTTTTTTGTCTTTTTTTTTTCGTGTCTGGCAATGGATTGCAACCCTCAGTGTCGCGCCCTTACCGGACCGGGACCGCACCCCACTCAGCCAGTGAGCGGGAACCGGTCCATATGCGGGATCCGAACCCTCGGCGGGAGCGCAGCTGCGCTCTCAAGCGGCGCACTGTAGCAGTGCGCCACCGGGCCGGCCCGAGAAAACTTCTTAACCAGATCTTCTGCTTTTGGTCTACCCCTACTCCACTCATTCTCCATACTCCTACCATTGGCTTCTTTGACCTTTCTAAACAGATACCAGAAACAAATCTATATCCGAGTCTATATCAGAAATAAATGAAGGTGAATCATGAAATTATTTTGCCTAAAATTTTTCTGCAGGTTCCCATTGCCTACAGGATGAAATTCAGACATTTTATCAAAAAAATGCAAGGTCCTACAGGCTATCCTCTCCTTCCACTCTCCCAAAAACATCCAGTTTGTCCCCAAGACTTACTAAATAGTTTGCAGTCCTTGGAACATGACACACTGCTGTACATCCCCATTGTTTTGCCCATGTCTTTGTTTCTGCTTGAAATCCCTCTTCTTTCCTGTTCCTTAGTGAATTACTCATTCTTTAAATTTCAGTACGAATGTCACCTCCTCTGTGCAGTTCAAGCAGAATTAGATGTTTCCACCTGTCTCATATAGCATCTTATAAATACTTACAGAATAGTATTTATCATGTTGTTATCTTTTTCCTGCCTGGAATCTGAGTGCTGTGGCAGCAAGAATTTTGTTTTCATCTCCCCAGACCCTAGTATGGTACCTGTTCATTGAATGAGGAAACAAAGACATTCTCATTAATGTACAAGTACTGTGAAGTTAGTAGAAGTATGCTTAGACATTGCTGGTGGCATTTGCAGCTGGTACCATCATTTTGAAAAGCGATTTTAGGAACATATATCAAGGACCATACCAATATTGATATTCTGTAACCTATTGGCTCTACATCCAGGAATCTTTCTTAAGGAAATAATCCAAAATTTTTTGTACAAGTTATTCACCACTTTATTATTTAAATACTCAAAATATTGAACACCACTCAAATTCCAGCGATAGGGGAATGGCTAAGCAAATCATGACATGATATGAAAATACATTAGTCATTAAAATTTGTGGTTTTAAAAAAACTATTGGGCTACATGGAAAACTGCTTATTTCATACTACCATAGGATACACATTCGCATGCATACTCTGATTGCAATAGTTCCCTTAGGGTTGCCCCAGCATTTAGCTAAGACTAAATATGCTTCTGGGATTATCACGGGCAGGCAGAACAATCAACTTGAGTAACTGAGTCCAAACCAAATCAGTAACTGAGTCCAGGAGAGCAGAAAGACAGAAGCCAAAGAAACAAGGCACAATTGCTAAGTTCAAAAACACAATATAATTTTTAAAAAGAGGATTGGTGGCTGCAATGAAGGTAGAATGAGTAAAAACAGAAAGAAAGATTTGGACACTTGCTGTGAACAGTGTTGGTCTTATGAGGCCCTAGAGTTGAAATAACTTAAGGCACTGGGTCAAGGCAGACAGCAATCAAGTAAGACGATACATGCACAAGGGAAAAAGCACCCAAATTCCACCCTCTGGGCTCAAGGCAGGAAGAAAATGATTCTGGACCACACTGTTTGGTCAAAGTAGAGTACAAAGGCCAAGTGGGAGCTCTTGAAGGTCAACTGCTTGAAGAGGTACTGGCTATGGGGGAGAAAGCAAGGTGGCAACCACGAAGTGGGGACAGGGAGAGTAGGGTCCCAAGTCAGATCAGGGGCTTAAGTTATTGACTAACATATCATTAAACTAAAGAGCAGGACAATGGGAAGACAACCATATGAAGAAAGGGTGGGAGTGAGGTGGGCAGAGCCCACATCAATGTGCAGGGGATGTTGAAGGCCAGTTCAGACACCAGTTTCTAGAATGTGGTCCATAATGCCTAAATGCAGGGCCTGGAATGTGTCACTGGGCCAGGAGATATCCACAGAGCTGCAGAACACACCAGAGAAAATTTGAAGGACATACACCAAAATGCTACTTTGAGTTGGATTAGGGTGGTGAGATTGTGGCTGATGATTTGATTTTCTTGTTTTCCTGTAATGTAATTATATTGTTTTTATAAGGAGAAAATTAACATCAAATGACTCTACATGCAATAACAGGATAAACTGTTATGATGTATAAGATCGGCAAATGAAACCGTTCACCTGACCGGCATAGTGGAGGGAATGTGAGTTATCCAGTGGCTGGAGTCAGCCGCCCTGCTGTCCTGTCCTATGTCTTCTCTGTGCTGCAGGTTTCCAGGTCATGGCTTATGATTGTACACAAGGGCACCTGCTGACAGGGTGAGGGGAGGCTGGAACCCTGCTGAAGAAAGGGCACCTTTTTCTTTACCCAAAAGCACTAACCAGCAGCAAAACCATGTTCCTGACACCTTTTTCTAAGTTGCAAAATGACACTGTTTGTGGCAGCTCTGAGCTTCCCATTTGTAAGGTAGGACATCTTGGAATTTGTATTTCTTTTACTTTCTATAGCTTTGACCCTATTTCTTGTAATGAAAGTAATGAGCCTATCTTTATTTTGCTAGAGGTGTCTTTGCCCCTCTCTGGACTGGTTGACAAAATAAAGCTTCTTCACATTAACATCATACCTGTAACACTTGTCTCTAATCCCCAGGTTTCCTCCCAGAAGCAGGATGGCAGTGGAAAGGAGAGTTTTGGGTCACGTGTTTGTAAGGCACTAGGTTGACTAGCGGCCACATAATGAATGCTGGGGAGACCCTCATCTGACCCCCTGACTTGCCATTCCTGAGGTTCCTCAAGTCAGCTTTCAAATCCTCTCCCAGCGTGGCTCCTTCATGACAGGTCTTCTCCAACTTTAATGTGTGTAAAATTCATCTAGGGGGGCCGGCCCAGTGGCGCACTGGATAAGTGCGCCGCTTCGGAAGCGCGGCGGCGCTCCCGCCCGAGGGGTCGGATCCCACATAC